>NC_057811.1:162815997-162819406 GCF_018294505.1 Triticum aestivum | reverse complement strand
CTTCACTCCCACTTTCAATCCTAATCCTAGAAATCAGCATGTATATCAAAACAACTATGTAACCCTTCGTGGGTCTAGCATTACTCCTTTAATCATGTGTTACTGTTACGGCAGGGTCACGCTGGTGAGGGTCCCATAAGAACTTTCCCTCTTTATTACTCCCTCCTTCATGTAATGTTTCTACTTATCTAGTGGATTTCAGATTCGAGCCCTATAAACCGAAAAGGAGGGAGTACATATCTCCTGCCAGTGGGTCTGCGTGGCCCGCACGAAATACTTTTTTTTAATATCGCCCGCACGAAATACTTGAGTGAGAGCTCATGACGCCCGTAGGTGTCAAATATGGGAGCTTTCGCTGAAGGACAACACAAATGGGCCGGCCCACTTTGTCTATGAGCGATTTTCTATTTATCCTTTGTTTTTAGTCAGTTTTTTCACGCACAAAAATGTTTTAGAAGCTACTCCCCCGTCCCATATTAAGTGTCGCTCTATCGGATATATCTAGCACTGAAATACGTCTAGATATATTCGTTTGAGCTACACTTAATATGGGACTGAGGGCATATTTACAAACCTATTAAATAATAGAAAGTATATTTTAGAAAACTGTGACAATAAATGAATTCTGATTTAAAAAAATATTGTGAACACAATTTTAGAGAAGTGAACACTTTTTAAGAATGTTAGGGGTCTCATCGGAAGTTTCCGTGTTTATTACCTCCTGCCAGTGGAGACCCGCACGCACGAAATACTTGAGTTTTTTTAAAGAAAGACAAAATACTTGAGTGAGAGCTCATGTATGACGCCCGTAGGCATCAGACAAAGGAGCTTTCGCTGAAGGACGGCACAAATGGGCCAGCCCACTTTGCCCATGACCGATTTTTTATTTATCCTTTGTTTTTGTAGTCCCTTTTTTCATGCACAAAAACGGTTGTAGAAGCTACTCCCTCCGTCCCATATTAAGTGTCGTTCAACTGGATGTATCAAGAACTAAAATATGTCTAGATACATCCGTTTGAGCGACACTTAATACAGACAGAGGACATATTTTAAAAACCTATTAAAATAGAAAAATTATTTTATAAAATTGTGCACAAAATTAGAATTCTGACCAATTTTTAAAAAATGTGAACAAGGTTTCGAAAGTGAATAAAATTTAAAAAAGTGAACACTTTTGAGAATATGAATATTTATTTTTGAAATGTGAACATTTTTTAAATTGTGAACAAATTTCAAATTCTGGACAATTTTTTGAATTGTGAAAAAAATTGATTTTTTAGAATGTGAACAATGTTTTTAAAAGATGTGGATTTCTTTAAAAATGTGAACACATTTCAAATTGTAAACAATTGTTTTTGAATTAAACACATATTTTGAAAACATGAACAATATTTTTGAACAAACATTATTTTTATTTGAAAAACATGAACAATTTTTGAAATCATGAACGTTCTTATATGAAATGTAAAGATTAAGAAGACTTCCATGTACGTTCACTGCACTAGGAATCTTCATATAAGAGGCGTAATCATTTGTGAACAAAATTTCGAAAACATGTACGTTCACAACGAAGTTAAATTTTAAAAACATATTTTAAAAATTGTTCACATTTTCAAAACTAAACTAATTTTGAAAAAAAGTGAACAAAATGTAGAGATTATGAAGACTCCCATGTACGTTCAATGCACTAGGCATCTTCACAGAAGAGGCATAGGCATGAAGATGATAAAGTATACGGACGACATGGCTCCATAGGTTGTGTGGTACATATCTCTCATTAGCTTCAGGTTGTGGTTTGGGTTGCCAAGCCAGTGATGCAAAAGTGCTTAATTCCTCAGTTTCTTCTTTTTTAACACAGTACACACACGCATACGCTAATTCATACGCACGTAAACTCACTCTATGAACGCACGTACTCGTACCTGAGTCAGATATTCATGTTTCAGTTAACACCGCGCAAAACTGATTCCGAACGACAGCTACAAACTATTTCTTGTGTAGTTGCATTCGATTTTTTTCCATTCTACTTCACTAAACATCTCCATATGAGATCCGATTACTTGTAGGGAAACGCAAGAGACCTCAGTTATGATGATGCACTAGGTCCATAGCTGGGACTTTGTGTATGTTCTCGAAATGCGTTTGTCGTGTGCTTATTAAAAAAGTTTCTATACAAGTTTCTGAACGAACTCCTTAAGCAAAGTTCTCCAAAAGTTCCCTATGAAAGAATTCGTTGAAGCATGTGGTCCTCACAAACGTTTTGACTACTTGTGGAGCCAAAACGGACTCCGTATGAGTCAGATATCCATGTTTCAGTTAACACTGCGCAAAACTGATTCCGAACGACAGTTACAGACTAGTTCTTGTGTAGTTGCATTTGATTTATTCCATTCTACTTCACTAAAAATCTCCATATGAGATCCAATTACTTGTAGGGAAATGCAAGAGACCTCAGTTATGATGATGCACTAGGTTCATAGCTGGGACTTTGTGTATGTTCTCGAAATGCCTTTGTCGAGTGCTCATTAAGAAAGTTTCTATACCAGTTTCTGAACGAACTCCTTAAGAAAAGTTCTCCAAAAGTTCCCTATGAAAAAATCCTTTGAAGCATCTGGTCGTCACAAATGTTTTGCCTACTTGTGGAGCCAAAACGGACTCCGTATGAGTCAGATATCCATGTTTCAGTTAACACTGCGCAAAACTGATTCCGAACGATAGTTACAGACTAGGTCTTGTGTAGTTGCATTTGATTTTTTCCATTCTACTTCACTAAACATCTCCATATGAGATCCAATTACTTGTAGGGAAATGAAAGAGACCTCAGTCATGATGATGCACTAGGTCCATAGCTGGGACTTTGTGTATGTCTTCGAAATGCGTTTGTCGAGTGCTCATTAAAAAAGTTTCTATACAAGTTTCTGAACGAACTCCTTAAGAAATGTTCTCCAAAAGTTCCCTATGAAAAAATAATTTGAAACATCTGGTCGTCACAAACGTTTTGCCTACTTGTGGAGCCAAAACGGACTCCGTATGAGTCAGATATCCATGTTTTGGTTAACACTGCGCAAAACTAATTTCGAACGACAGTTACAGACTAGTTCTTGTGTAGTTGCATTCGATTTTTTCCATTCTACTTCACTTAACATCTCCATATGAGATCCAATTACTTGTAGGGAAATGAAAGAGACCTCAGTTATGATGATGCACTAGGTCCATAGCTGGGACTTTGTGTATGTTCTCGAAATGCGTTTGTCGAGTGCTCATTAAGAAAGTTTCTATACAAGTTTCTGAACGAACTCCTTAAGAAAAGTTCTCCAAAAGTTCCCTATGAAAGAATCCTTTGAAGCATCTGGTCGTCACAAACGTTTTGCCTACTTGTGGAGCCAAAACGAACTCCGTATGAGTCAGA
>NC_057811.1:162813255-162815621 GCF_018294505.1 Triticum aestivum | reverse complement strand
GATGATGCACTAGGTCCATAGCTGGGACTTTGTGTATGTTCTCGAAATGCGTTTGTCGAGTGCTCATTAAGAAAGTTTCGATACAAGTTTCTGAACGAACTCCTTAAGAAAATTTCTCCAAAAGTTACCTATGAAAGAATCCTATGAAGCATCTGGTCGTCACAAACGTTTTGACTACTTGTGGAGCCAAAACGGACTCCGTATGAGTCAGATATCCATGTTTCAGATAACACTCCACAAAACTGATTCCGAACGACAGTTACGGACTAGTTCTTGTGTAGTTGCATTCGATTTTTTCCATTCTACTTCACTAAAAATCTCCATATGAGATCCAATTACTTGTAGGGAAATGCAAGAGACCTCAGTTATGATGATGCACTAGGTACATAGCTGGGACTTTGTGTATGTTCTCGAAATGCGTTTGTCGAGTGCTCATTAAGAAAGTTTCTATATAGTTTCTGAACGAACTCTTTAAGAAACGTTCTCCAAAAGTTCTCTATGAAAGAATCCTTTGAAGCATCTGGTCGTCACAAACGTTTTTACTACTTGTGGAGCCAAAACGGACTCCGTATGAGTCAGATATCCATGTTTCAGTTAACACCGCGCAAAACTGATTCCGAACGACAGTTACAGACTACTTCTTGTGTAGTTGCATTCGATTTTTTCCATTCTACTTCACTAAACATCTCCATATGAGATCCGATTACTTTTAGGGAAATGCAAGAGACCTCAGTTACGATGATGCACTAGGTCCATAGCTGGGACTTTGTGTATGTTCTCTAAATGCGTTTGTCGAGTGCTCATTAAGAAAGTTTCTATACAAGTTTCTGAACGAACTCCTTAAGAAAAGTTCTCCAAAAGTTCCCTATGAAAAAATGATTTGAAACATCTGGTCGTCACAAACGTTTTGACTACTTGTGGAGCCAAAACGGACTCCGTATGAGTCAGATATCCATGTTTCAGTTAACACTGCGCAAAACTGATTCCGAACGACAGTTACGGACTAGTTCTTGTGTAGTTGCATTTCATTTATTCCATTCTACTTCACTTAACATCTCCATATGATATCCAATTACTTGTAGGGAAATGCAAGCGACCTCAGTTATGACGATGCACTAGGTCCCTAGCTGGGACTTTGTGTATGTTCTCGAAATGCGTTTCTCGAGGGCTCATTAAGAAAGTTTCTATACAAGTTTCTGAACGAACTCCTTAAGAAAGTTCTCCAAAAGTTCCCTATGAAAGAATCCTTTGAAGCATCTGGTCGTCACAAACTTTTTGACTACTTGTGGAGCCAAAACGGACTCCGTATGAGTCAGATATCCATGTTTCAGTTAACACTGCGCAAAACTGATTCCGAACGACAGTTACACACTAGTTCTTGTGTAGTTGCATTCGATTTTTTCCATTCCACTTCACTAAACATCTCCATATGAGATCCGATTACTTGTAGGGAAATGCAAGAGACCTCAGTTATGATGATGCACTAGGTCCATAGCTGGGACTTTGTGTATGTTTTCGAAATGCGTTTGTCGAGTTCTCATTAAGAAAGTTTCTATACAAGTTTCTGAACGAACTCCTTAAGAAAAGTTCTCCAAAAGTTCCCTATGAAAAAATAATTTGAAACATCTGGTCGTCACAAACGTTTTGACTACTTGTGGAGCCAAAACGGACTCCGTATGAGTCAGATATCCATGTATCAGTTAACACTGCGCAAAACTAATTCCGAACGACTGTTACAGACTAGTTCTTGTGTAGTTGCATTCGATTTTTTCCATTCTACTTCACTTAACATCGCCATATGAGATCCCATTACTTGTAGGGAAATGAAAGAGACCTCAGTTATGATGATGCACTAGGTCCATAGCTGGGACTTTGTGTATGTTCTCGAAATGCGTTTGTCGAGTGCTCATTAAGAAAGTTTCTATACAAGTTTCTGAACGAAGTCTTTAAGAAACGTTCTCCAAAAGTTCCCTATGAAAGAATCCTTTGAAGCATCTGGTCATCACAAACGTTTTGACTACTTGTGGAGCCAAAACGGACTCCGTATGAGTCAGATATCCATGTTTCAGTTAACACTGCGCAAAACTGATTCCGAACGACAGTTACAGACAAGTTCTTGTGTAGTTGCATTCGATTATTTCCATTCTAATTCAATAAACATCTCCATATGAGATCCGATTACTTGTAGGGAAATGCAAGAGACCTCAGTTATGATGATGCACTAGGTCCATAGCTGGGACTTTGTGTATGTTCTCAAAATGCGTTTGTCGAGTGCTCATTAAGAAAGTTTCTATATAGTTTCTGAACGAACTCTTTAAGAAACGTTCACCAAAAGTTCCCTATGAAAGAATCCTTTGAAGCATCTG
>NC_057811.1:162812731-162813112 GCF_018294505.1 Triticum aestivum | reverse complement strand
GAAAGTTTCTATACAAGTTTCTGAATGAACTCCTGAAGAAAAGTTCTCCAAGAGCTCCCTATGAAAGAATCCTTTGAAGCATCTAGTCGTCACAAACGTTTTTACTACTTGTGGAGCCAAAACGGACTCCGTATGAGTCAGATATCCATGTTTCAGTTAACACCGCGCAAAACTGATTCCGAACGACAGTTACAGACTAGTTCTTGTGTAGTTGCATTCGTTTTTTTCCATTCTACTTCACTAAACATCTCCATATGAGATCCAATTACTTGTAGGGAAATGCAACATACCTCGGTTATGATGATGCACTAGGTCCATAGCTGGGACTTTGTGTACGTTCTCGAAATGCGTTTGTCGAGTGCTCATTAAGAAAGTTTCTAT
>NC_057811.1:162810655-162812721 GCF_018294505.1 Triticum aestivum | reverse complement strand
GATGCACTAGGTCCATAGCTGGGACTTTGTGTATGTTCTCAAAATGCGTTTGTCGAGTGCTCATTAAGAAAGTTTCTATATAGTTTCTGAACGAACTCTTTAAGAAACGTTCACCAAAAGTTCCCTATGAAAGAATTCTTTGAAGCATCTGGTCGTCACAAACGTTTTTACTACTTGTGGAGCCAAAACGGACTCCGTATGAGTCAGATATCCATGTTTCAGTTAACACCGCACAAAACTGATTCCGAACGACAGTTACAGACTAGTTCTTGTGTAGTTGCATTCGATTTTTTCCATTCCACTTCACTAAACATCTCCATATGAGATCCGATTACTTGTAGGGAAATGCAAGAGACCTCAGTTATGACGATGCACTAGGTCCATAGCTGGGACTTTGTGTATGTACTCGAAATGCGTTTGTCGAGTGCTCATTAAGAAAGTTTCTATACAAGTTTCTAAACGAACTCCTTAGGGAAAGTTCTACAAAATTTCCCTATGAAAGAATCCTTTGAAGCATCTGGTCCTCACAAACGTTTTGACTACTTGCTGAGCCAAAACGGACTCCGTATGAGTCAGATATCCATGTTTCAGATAACACTGCGCAAAACTGATTCCGAACGACCGTTACAGACTAGTTCTTGTGTAGTTGCATTCGATTTTTTCCATTCAACTTCACTAAACATCTCCATATGAGATCCGATTACTTGTAGGGAAATGAAAGAGACCTCAGTTATGATGATGCACTAGGTCCATAGCTGGGACTTTGTGTATGTTCTCGAAATGCATTTGTCGAGTGCTCATTAAGAAAGTTTCTATACAAGTTTCTGAAAGAACTCCTTAGGAAAAGTTCTCCAAAAGTTCCCTATGAAAGAATCATTTGAAGCATATGGTCATCACAAACGTTTTGACTACTTGTGGAGCCAAAACGGACTTCGTATGAGTCAGATATCCATGTTTCAGTTAACACTGCGCAAAACTGATTCCGAACGACATTTACAATCAAGTTCTTGTGTAGTTGCATTTGATTTATTCCATTCTACTTCACAAAACATCTCCATATGAGATCCGATTACTTGTAGGGAAATGCAAGAGACCTCAGTTATGATGATGCACTAGGTCCATAGCTGGGACTTTGTGTATGTGCTCGAAATGCGTTTGTCGAGTGCTCATTAAGAAAGTTTCTATACAAGTTTCTGAATGAACTCCTTAAGAAAAGTTCTCCAAAAGTTCCCTATGAAAAAATAATTTGAAACATCTGGTCGTCACAAACGTTTTGACTACTTGTGGAGCCAAAATGGACTCCGTATGAGTCAGATATTCATGTTTCAGTTAACACTGCGCAAAACTGATTCCGAACGACAGTTACAGACTAGTTCTTGTCTAGTTGCATTCGATTTATTCCATTCTACTTCACTAAACATCTCCATATGAGATCCGATTACTTGTAGGGAAATGCAAGAGACCTCAGTTATGATGATGCACTAGGTCCATAGCTGGGACTTTGTGTATGTTCTTGAAATGCGTTTGTCGAGTGCTCATTAAGAAAGTTACTATACAAGTTTCTGAACGAACTCTGTAAGAAACGTTCTCCGAAAGTTCCCTATGAAAGACTCCTTTGAAGCATATGGTCATCACAAACGTTTAGAATACTTGTGGAGCCAAAACGGACTTCGTATGAGTCAGATATCCATGTTTCAGTTAACACTGCGCAAAACTGATTCCGAACGACATTTACACACAAGTTCTTGTGTAGTTACATTTGATTTATTCCATTCTACTTCACTAAACATCTCCATATGAGATCCGATTACTTGTAGGGAAATGCAAGAGACCTCAGTTATGATGATGCACTAGGTCCATAGCTGGGACTTTGTGTATATTCTCGAAATGCGTTTGTCGAGTGCTTATTAAGAAAGTTTCTATACAAGTTTCTGAACGAACTCCTTAAGAAAAGTTCTCCAAAAGTTCCCTATGAAAGAATCCTTTGAAGCATCTGGTCCTCACAAACATTTTGACTCCTTGTGGAGCCAAAACAGACTCCGTATGAGTCAGATATCCATATTTCA
>NC_057811.1:162807660-162810482 GCF_018294505.1 Triticum aestivum | reverse complement strand
AAAACTGATTCCGAACGACAGTTACAGATTATTTCTTGTGTAGTTACATTCGATTTTTTCCATTATGCTTCACTAAACATCTCCATATGAGATCCGATTAATTGTAGGGAAATGCAAGAGACCTCAGTTATGATGATGCACTAGGTCCATAGCTGGGACTTTGTGTATGTTCTCGAAATGCGTTTGTCGAGTGCTCATTAAGAAAGTTTCTATACAAGTTTCTGAACGAACTCTTTAAGAAACGTTCTCCAAAAGTTCCCTATGAAAGAATCCTTTGAAGCATATGGCCATCACAAACGTTTTGACTACTTGTGGAGCCAAAACGGACTCCGTATGAGTCAGATATCCATGTTTCAGTTAACACTGCGCAAAACTGATTCCGAACGACAGTTACAGACAAGTTCTTGTGTAGTTGCATTCGATTTTTTCCATTGTACTTCACTAAACATCTCCATATGAGATCCGATTACTTGTAGGGAAATGCAAGAGACCTCAGTTATGATGATGCACTAGGTCCATAGCTGGGACTTTGTGTATGTTCTCGAAATGCGTTTGTCGAGTGCTCATTAAGAAAGTTTCTATACAAGTTTCTGAAAGACCTCCTTAAGAAAAGTTCTCCAAAAGTTCTCCTTTGAAGCATACGGTCATCACAAACGTTTTGACAACTTGTGGAGCCAAAACGTACTTTGTATGAGTCAGATATCCATGTTTCAGTTAACACTGCGCCAAACTGATTCCGAACGACAATTACAGACTAGTTCTTGTGTAGTTGCATTCCATTTTTACCATTGTACTTCACTAAACATCTCGATATGAGATCGGATTACTTGTAGGGAAATGCAAGAGACCTCAGTTATGATGATGCACTAGGTCCATAGCTAGAACTTTGTGTATGTTCTCAAAATGCGTTTGTCGAGTGCTCATTAAGAAAGTTTCTATACAAGTTTCTGAACGAACTCTTTAAGAAACGTTCTCCAAAAGTTCCCTATGAAAGAATCCTTTGAAGCATCTGGTCCTCACAAATGTTTTGACTACTTGTGGAGCCAAAACGGACTACGTATGAGTCAGATATCCATGTTTCAGTTAACACTGCGCAAAACTGATTCTGAACGACAGTTACAGACTAGTTCTTGTGTAGTTGCATTCGATTTTTTCCATTCTACTTCACTAAAAATCTCCATATGAGATCCAATTACTTGTAGGGAAATGCAAGAGACCTCAGTTATGACGATGCAATAGGTCCATAACTCGGACTTTGTGTATGTTCTCGAATTGCGTTTGTCGAGTGCTCATTAAGAAAGTTTCTATACAAGTTTCTGAACGAACTCCTTAAGAAAAGTTCTCCAAAAGTTCGCTATGAAAGAATCCTTTGAAGCATCTGGTCGTCACAAAAGTTTTGACTACTTGTGGAGCCAAAACGGACTCCGTATGAGTCAGATATCCATGTTTCAGTTAACACCGCGCAAAACTGATTCCGAACGACAGTTATAGACTATTTCTTGTGTAGTTGCATTCGATTTTTTCCATTCTACTTCACTAAACATCTCCATATGAGATCCGATTACTTGTAGGGAAATGCAAGAGACCTCAGTTATGATGATGCACTAGGTCCATAGCTGGGACTTTGTGTATGTTCTCGAAATGCGTTTGTCGAGTGCTCATTAAGAAAGTTTCTATACAAGTTTCTGAACGAACTCTTTAAGAAACGTTCTCCAAAAGTTCCCTATGAAAGAATCCTTTGAAGCATCTGGTCATCACAAACGTTTTGACTACTTTGGAGCCAAAACGGACTCCGTATGAGTCAGATATCCATGTTTCAGTTAACACTGCGCAAAACTGATTCCGAACGACAGTTACAGACAAGTTCTTGTGTAGTTGCATTCGATTTTTTCCATTGTACTTCACTAAACATGTCCATATGAGATCCGATTACTTGTAGGGAAATGCAAGAGACCTCAGTTATGATGATGCACTAGGTCCATAGCTGGGACTTTGTGTATGTTCTCGAAATGCCTTTGTCGAGTGCTCATTAAGAAAGTTTCTATACAAGTTTCTGAACGAACTCCTTAAGAAAAGTTCTCCAAAAGTTCCCTATGAAAGAATCCTTTGAAGCATCTGGTCCTCACAAACGTTTTGACTACTTGTGGAGCCAAAACGGACTCCGTATGAGTCAGATATCCATGTTTCAGTTAACACTGCGCAAAACTGATTCCGAACGACAGTTACAGACTAGTTCTTGTGTAGTTTCATTCGATTTTTTCCATTCTACTTCACTAAACATCTCCATATGAGATCTGATTACTTGTAGGGAATGCAAGAGACCTCAGTTATGATGATGCACTAGGTCCATAGCTGGGACTTTGTGTACGTTCTTGAAATGCGTTTGTCGAGTACTCATTAAGAAAGTTTCTATACAAGTTTCTGAACGAACTCCTTAAGAAAAGTTCTCCAAAAGTTCCCTATGAAAGAATCCTTTGAAGCATCTGGTCCTCACAAACGTTTTGACTACTTGTGGAGCCAAAACGGACTCCGTATGAGTCAGATATCCATGTTTCAGTTAACACGGCGCAAAACTAATTCCGAACGACAGTTACAGACTATTTCTTGTGTAGTTCCATTCGATTTTTTCCATTCTACTTCACTAAACATCTCCATATGAGATCCAATTACTTGTAGGGCAATGCAAGAGACCTCAGTTATGATGATGCACTAGGTCCATAGCTAGGACTTTGTGTATGTTCTCGAAATGCGTTTCTCGAGTGCTCATTAAGAAAGATTCTATACAAGTTTCTGAACGAACTCTTTAAGAAACGTTCTCCAAA
>NC_057811.1:162798802-162807584 GCF_018294505.1 Triticum aestivum | reverse complement strand
TACTTGTGGAGCCAAAACGGACTCCGTATGAGTCAGATATCCATGTTTCAGTTAACACTGCGCAAAACTGATTCCGAACGATAGTTACAGACTAGGTCTTGTGTAGTTGCATTTGATTTTTTCCATTCTACTTCACTAAACATCTCCATATGAGATCCAATTACTTGTAGGGAAATGAAAGAGACCTCAGTTATGATGATGCACTAGGTCCATAGCTGGGACTTTGTGTATGTTTTCGAAATGCGTTTGTCGAGTGCTCATTAAGAAAGTTTCTATACAAGTTTCTGAACGAACTCCTTAAGAAATGTTCTCCAAAAGTTCCCTATGAAAAAATAATTTGAAACATCTGGTCGTCACAAACGTTTTGCCTACTTGTGGAGCCAAAACGGACTCCGTATGAGTCAGATATCCATGTTTCGGTTAACACTGCGCAAAACTAATTTCGAACGACAGTTACAGACTAGTTCTTGTGTAGTTGCATTCGATTTTTTCCATTCTACTTCACTTAACATCTCCATATGAGATCCAATTACTTGTAGGGAAATGAAAGAGACCTCAGTTATGATGATGCACTAGGTCCATAGCTGGGACTTTGTGTATGTTCTCGAAATGCGTTTGTCGAGTGCTCATTAAGAAAGTTTCTATACAAGTTTCTGAACGAACTCCTTAAGAAAAGTTCTCCAAAAGTTCCCTATGAAAGAATCCTTTGAAGCATCTGGTCGTCACAAACGTTTTGCCTACTTGTGGAGCCAAAACGAACTCCGTATGAGTCAGATATCCAAGTTTCAGTTAACACTGCGCAAAACTGATTCCAAACGACAGTTACAGACTAGTTCTTGTGTAGTTGCATTTGATTTTTTCCATTCTACTTCACTAACCATCTCCATATGAGATCCAATTACTTGTAGGGAAATGCAAGAGACCTCAGTTATGATGATGCACTAGGTCCATAGCTGGGACTTTGTGTATGTTCTCGAAATGCGTTTGTCGAGTGCTCATTAAGAAAGTTTCGATACAAGTTTCTGAATGAACTCCTTAAGAAAATTTCTCCAAAAGTTACCTATGAAAGAATCCTTTGAAGCATCTGGTCGTCACAAACGTTTTGACTACTTGTGGAGCCAAAACGGACTCCGTATGAGTCAGATATCCATGTTTCAGATAACACTCCGCAAAACTGATTCCGAACGACAGTTACGGACTAGTTCTTGTGTAGTTGCATTCGATTTTTTCCATTCTACTTCACTAAAAATCTCCATATGAGATCCAATTACTTGTAGGGAAATGCAAGAGACCTCAGTTATGATGATGCACTAGGTCCATAGCTGGGACTTTGTGTATGTTCTCGAAATGCGTTTGTCGAGTGCTCATTAAGAAAGTTTCTATATAGTTTCTGAACGAACTCTTTAAGAAACGTTCTCCAAAAGTTCTCTATGAAAGAATCCTTTGAAGCATCTGGTCGTCACAAACGTTTTTACTACTTGTGGAGCCAAAATGGACTCCGTATGAGTCAGATATCCATGTTTCAGTTAACACCGCGCAAAACTGATTCCGAACGACAGTTACAGACTACTTCTTGTGTAGTTGCATTCGATTTTTTCCATTCTACTTCACTAAACATCTCCATATGAGATCCGATTACTTTTAGGGAAATGCAAGAGACCTCAGTTATGATGATGCACTAGGTCCATAGCTGGGACTTTGTGTATGTTCTCTAAATGCGTTTGTCGAGTGCTCATTAAGAAAGTTTCTATACAAGTTTCTGAACGAACTCCTTAAGAAAAGTTCTCCAAAAGTTCCCTATGAAAAATGATTTGAAACATCTGGTCGTCACAAACGTTTTGACTACTTGTGGAGCCAAAACGGACTCCGTATGAGTCAGATATCCATGTTTCAGTTAACACTGCGCAAAACTGATTCCGAACGACAGTTACGGACTAGTTCTTGTGTAGTTGCATTTCATTTATTCCATTCTACTTCACTAAACATCTCCATATGATATCCAATTACTTGTAGGGAAATGCAAGCGACCTCAGTTATGACGATGCACTAGGTCCATAGCTAGGACTTTGTGTATGTTCTCGAAATGCGTTTGTCGAGTGCTCATTAATAAAGTTTCTATACAAGTTTCTGAACGAACTCCTTAAGAAAAGTTCTCCAAAAGTTCCCTATGAAAGAATCCTTTGAAGCATCTGGTCGTCACAAACTTTTTGACTACTTGTGGAGCCAAAACGGACTCCGTATGAGTCAGATATCCATGTTTCAGTTAACACTGCGCAAAACTGATTCCGAACGACAGTTACACACTAGTTCTTGTGTAGTTGCATTCGATTTTTTCCATTCCACTTCACTAAACATCTCCATATGAGATCCGATTACTTGTAGGGAAATGCAAGAGACCTCAGTTATGATGATGCACTAGGTCCATAGCTGGGACTTTGTGTATGTTCTCGAAATGCGTTTGTCGAGTTCTCATTAAGAAAGTTTCTATACAAGTTTCTGAACGAACTCCTTAAGAAAAGTTCTCCAAAAGTTCCCTATGAAAAAATAATTTGAAACATCTGGTCATCACAAACGTTTTGACTACTTGTGGAGCCAAAACGGACTACGTATGAGTCAGATATCCATGTATCAGTTAACACTGCGCAAAACTAGTTCCGAACGACTGTTACAGACTAGTTCTTGTGTAGTTGCATTCGATTTTTTCCATTCTACTTCACTTAACATCGCCATATGAGATCCCATTACTTGTAGGGAAATGAAAGAGACCTCAGTTATGATGATGCACTAGGTCCATAGCTGGGACTTTGTGTATGTTCTCGAAATGCGTTTGTCGAGTGCTCATTAAGAAAGTTTCTATACAAGTTTCTGAACGAAGTCTTTAAGAAACGTTCTCCAAAAGTTCCCTATGAAAGAATCCTTTGAAGCATCTGGTCATCACAAACGTTTTGACTACTTGTGGAGCCAAAACGGACTCCGTATGAGTCAGATATCCATGTTTCAGTTAACACTGCGCAAAACTGATTCCGAACGACAGTTACAGACAAGTTCTTGTGTAGTTGCATTCGATTTTTTCCATTCTAATTCACTAAACATCTCCATATGAGATCCGATTACTTGTAGGGAAATGCAAGAGACCTCAGTTATGATAATGCACTAGGTCCATAGCTGGGACTTTGTGTATGTTCTCAAAATGCGTTTGTCGAGTGCTCATTAAGAAAGTTTCTATATAGTTTCTGAACGATCTCTTTAAGAAACGTTCACCAAAAGTTCCCTATGAAAGAATCCTTTGAAGCATCTGGTCGTCACAAACGTTTTTACTACTTGTGGAGCCAAAACGGACTCCGTATGAGTCAGATATCCATGTTTCAGTTAACACCGCGCAAAACTGATTCCGAACGACAGTTACAGACTAGTTTTTGTGTAGTTGCATTCGATTTTTTCCATTCCACTTCACTAAACATCTCCATATGAGATCCGATTACTTGTAGGGAAATGCAAGAGACCTCAGTTATGATGATGCACTAGGTCCATAGCTGGGACTTTGTGTATGTACTCGAAATGCGTTTGTCGAGTGCTCATTAAGAAAGTTTCTATACAAGTTTCTAAACGAACTCCTTAAGGAAAGTTCTACAAAATTTCCCTATGAAAGAATCCTTTGAAGCATCTGGTCCTCACAAACGTTTTGACTACTTGCTGAGCCAAAACGGACTCCGTATCAGTCAGATATCCATGTTTCAGTTAACACTGCGCAAAACTGATTCCGAACGACCGTTACAGACTAGTTCTTGTGTAGTTGCATTCGATTTTTTCCATTCTACTTCACTAAACATCTCCATATGAGATCCCATTACTTGTAGGGAAATGAAAGAGACCTCAGTTATGATGATGCACTAGGTCCATAGCTGGGACTTTGTGTATGTTCTCGAAATGCATTTGTCGAGTGCTCATTAAGAAAGTTTCTATACAAGTTTCTGAAAGAACTCCTTAGGAAAAGTTCTCCAAAAGTTCCCTATGAAAGAATCATTTGAAGCATATGGTCATCACAAAAGTTTTGACTACTTGTGGAGCCAAAACGGACTTCGTATGAGTCAGATATCCATGTTTCAGTTAACACTGCGCAAAACTGATTCCGAACGACATTTACACACAAGTTCTTGTGTAGTTGCATTTGATTTATTCCATTCTACTTCACTAAACATCTCCATATGAGATCCGATTACTTGTAGGGAAATGCAAGAGACCTCAGTTATGATGATGCACTAGGTCCATAGCTGGGACTTTGTGTATGTGCTCGAAATGCGTTTGTCGAGTGCTCATTAAGAAAGTTTCTATACAAGTTTCTGAACGAACTCCTTAAGAAAAGTTCTCCAAAAGTTCCCTATGAAAAAATAATTTGAAACATCTGGTCGTCACAAACGTTTTGACTACTTGTGGAGCCAAAACGGACTCCGTATGAGTCAGATATTCATGTTTCAGTTAACACTGCGCAAAACTGATTCCGAACGACAGTTACAGACTAGTTCTTGTGTAGTTGCATTCGATTTATTCCATTCTACTTCACTAAACATCTCCATATGAGATCCGATTACTTGTAGGGAAATGCAAGAGACCTCAGTTATGATGATGCACTAGGTCCATAGCTGGGACTTTGTGTATGTTCTTGAAATGCGTTTGTCGAGTGCTCATTAAGAAAGTTACTATACAAGTGTCTGAACGAACTCTGTAAGAAACGTTCTCCGAAAGTTCCCTATGAAAGAGTCCTTTGAAGCATATGGTCATCACAAACGTTTAGACTACTTGTGGAGCCAAAACGGACTTCGTATGAGTCAGATATCCATGTTTCAGTTAACACTGCGCAAAACTGATTCCGAACGACATTTACAGACAAGTTCTTGTGTAGTTGCATTTGATTTATTCCATTCTACTTCACTAAACATCTCCATATGAGATCCGATTACTTGTAGGGAAATGCAAGAGACCTCAGTTATGATGATGCACTAGGTCCATAGCTGGGACTTTGTGTATGTTCTCGAAATGCGTTTGTCGAGTGCTCATTAAGAAAGTTTCTATACAAGTTTCTGAACGAACTCCTTAAGAAAAGTTCTCCAAAAGTTCCCTATGAAAGAATCGTTTGAAGCAGCTGGTCCTCACAAACATTTTGACTCCTTGTGGAGCCAAAACGGACTCCGTATGAGTCAGATATCCATGTTTCAGTTAACACTGCACAAAACTGATTCCGAACGACAGTTACAGACTATTTCTTGTGTAGTTACATTCGATTTTTTCCATTATGCTTCACTAAACATCTCCATATGAGATCCGATTAATTGTAGGGAAATGCAAGAGACCTCAGTTATGATGATGCACTAGGTCCAAAGCTGGGACTTTGTGTATGTTCTCGAAATGCGTTTGTCGAGTGCTCATTAAGAAAGTTTCTATACAAGTTTCTGAACGAACTCTTTAAGAAACGTTCTCCAAAAGTTCCCTATGAAAGAATCCTTTGAAGCATATGGTCATCACAAACGTTTTGACTACTTGTGGAGCCAAAACGGACTCCGTATGAGTCAGATATCCATGTTTCAGTTAACACTGCGCAAAACTGATTCCGAACGACAGTTACAGACAAGTTCTTGTGTAGTTGCATTCGATTTTTTCCATTGTACTTCACTAAACATCTCCATATGAGATCCGATTACTTGTAGGGAAATGCAAGAGACCTCAGTTATGATGATGCACTAGGTCCATAGCTGGGACTTTGTGTATGTTCCCGAAATGCGTTTGTCGAGTGCTCATTAAGAAAGTTTCTATACAAGTTTCTGAAAGAACTCCTTAAGAAAAGTTCTCCAAAAGTTCCCTATGTCCTTTGAAGCATACGGTCATCACAAACGTTTTGACAACTTGTGGAGCCAAAACGTACTTTGTATGAGTCAGATATCCATGTTTCAGTTAACACTGCGCCAAACTGATTTCGAACGACAGTTACAGACTAGTTCTTGTGTAGTTACATTCCATTTTTTCCATTGTACTTCACTAAACATCTCGATATGAGATCCGATTACTTGTAGGGAAATGCAAGAGACCTCAGTTATGATGATGCACTAGGTCCATAGCTAGGACTTTGTGTATGTTCTCAAAATGCGTTTGTCGAGTGCTCATTAAGAAAGTTTCTATACAAGTTTCTGAACGAACTCTTTAAGAAACGTTCTCCAAAAGTTCCCTATGAAAGAATCCTTTGAAGCATCTGGTCCTCACAAATGTTTTGACTACTTGTGGAGCCAAAACGGACTACGTATGAGTCAGATATCCATGTTTCAGTTAACACTGCGCAAAACTGATTCTGAACGACAGTTACAGACTAGTTCTTGTGTAGTTGCATTCGATTTATTCCATTCTACTTCACTAAACATCTACATATGAGATCCAATTACTTGTAGGGAAATGCAAGAGACCTCAGTTATGACGATGCACTAGGTCCATAACTCGGACTTTGTGTATGTTCTCGAAATGCGTTTGTCGAGTGCTCATTAAGAAAGTTTCTATACAAGTTTCTGAACGAACTCCTTAAGAAAAGTTCTCCAAAAGTTCGCTATGAAAGAATCCTTTGAAGCATCTGGTCGTCACAAACGTTTTGACTACTTGTGGAGCCAAAACGGACTCCGTATGAGTCATATATCCATGTTTCAGTTAACACCGCGCAAAACTGATTCCGAACGACAGTTATAGACTATTTCTTGTGTAGTTGCATTCGATTTTTTCCATTCTACTTCACTAAACATCTCCATATGAGATCCGATTACTTGTAGGGAAATGCAAGAGACCTCAGTTATGATGATGCACTAGGTCCATAGCTGGGACTTTGTGTATGTTCTCGAAATGCGTTTGTCGAGTGCTCATTAAGAAAGTTTCTATACAAGTTTCTGAACGAACTCTTTAAGAAACGTTCTCCAAAAGTTCCCTATGAAAGAATCCTTTGAAGCATCTGGTCATCACAAACGTTTTGACTACTTTGGAGCCAAAACGGACTCCGTATGAGTCAGATATCCATGTTTCAGTTAACACTGCGCAAAACTGATTTCCGAACGACAGTTACAGACAAGTTCTTGTGTAGTTGCATTCGATTTTTTCCATTGTACTTCACTAAACATGTCCATATGAGATCCGATTACTTGTAGGGAAATGCAAGAGACCTCAGTTATGATGATGCACTAGGTCCATAGCTGGGACTTTGTGTATGTTCTCGAAATGCCTTTGTCGAGTGCTCATTAAGAAAGTTTCTATACAAGTTTCTGAACGAACTCCTTAAGAAAAGTTCTCCAAAAGTTCCCTATGAAAGAATCCTTTGAAGCATCTGGTCCTCACAAACGATTTGACTACTTGTGGAGCCAAAACGGACTCCGTATGAGTCAGATATCCATGTTTCAGTTAACACTGCGCAAAACTGATTCCGAACGACAGTTACAGACTAGTTCTTGTGTAGTTGCATTCGAGTTTTTCCATTCTACTTCACTAAACATCTCCATATGAGATCTGATTACTTGTAGGGAATGCAAGAGACCTCAGTTATGATGATGCACTAGGTCCATAGCTGGGACTTTGTGTACGTTCTTGAAATGCGTTTGTCGAGTACTCATTAAGAAAGTTTCTATACAAGTTTCTGAACGAACTCCTTAAGAAAAGTTCTCCAAAAGTTCCCTATGAAAGAATCCTTTGAAGCATCTGGTCCTCACAAACGTTTTGACTACTTGTGGAGCCAAAACGGACTCCGTATGAGTCAGATATCCATGTTTCAGTTAACACTGCGCAAAACTGATTCCGAACGACAGTTACAGACTATTTCTTGTGTAGTTCCATTCGATTTTTTCCATTTTACTTCACTAAACATCTCCATATGAGATCCTATTACTTGTAGGGAAATGCAAGAGACCTCAGTTATGATGATGCACTAGGTCCATAGCTAGGACTTTGTGTATGTTCTCGAAATGCGTTTCTCGAGTGCTCATTAAGAAAGTTTCTATACAAGTTTCTGAACGAACTCTTTAAGAAACGTTCTCCAAAAGTTCCCTATGAAAGAATCCTTTGAAGCATCTGGTCCTCACAAACGTTTTGACTACTTGTGGAGCCAAAACGGACTATGTATGAGTCAGATATCCATGTTTCAGTTAACACTGCGCAAAACTGATTCCGAACGACAGTTACAGACTAGTTCTTGTGTAGTTGCATTCGATTTATTCCATTCTACTTCACTAAACATCTCCATATGAGATCCAATTACTTGTAGCGAAATGCAAGAGACCTCAGTTGTGATGATGCACTAGGTCCATAGCTGGGACTTTGTGTATGTTTTCGAAATGCGTTTGTCGAGTGCTCATTAAGAAAGTTTCTATACAAGTTTCTGAACGAACTCCTTAAGAAAAGTTCTCCAAAAGTTCGCTATGAAAGAATCCTTTGAAGCATCTGGTCGTCACAAACGTTTTGACTACTTGTGGAGCCAAAACGGACTCCGTATGAGTCAGATATCCATGTTTCAGTTAACACCGCGCAAAACTGATTCCGAACGACAGTTACAGACTATTTCTTGTGTAGTTGCATTCGATTTTTTCCATTCTACTTCACTAAACATCTCCATATGAGATCCGATTACTTGTAGGGAAATGCAAGAGACCTCCGTTATGATGATGCACTAGGTCCATAGCTGGGACTTTGTGTATGTTCTCGAAATGCGTTTGTCGAGTGCTCATTAAAAAGTTTCTATACAAGTTTCTGAACGAACTCTTTAAGAAAC
>NC_057811.1:162797334-162798694 GCF_018294505.1 Triticum aestivum | reverse complement strand
GACTATTTCTTGTGTAGTTGCATTCGATTTTTTCCATTCTACTTCACTAAACATCTCCATATGAGATCCGATTACTTGTAGGGAAATGCAAGAGACCTCCGTTATGATGATGCACTAGGTCCATAGCTGGGACTTTGTGTATGTTCCCGAAATGCGTTTGTCGAGTGCTCATTAAGAAAGTTTCTATACAAGTTTCTGAAAGAACTCCTTAAGAAAAGTTCTCCAAAAGTTCCCTATGTCCTTTGAAGCATACGGTCATCACAAATGTTTTGACAACTTGTGGAGCCAAAACGTACTTTGTATGAGTCAGATATCCATGTTTCAGTTAACACTGCGCCAAACTGATTTCGAACGACAGTTACAGACTAGTTCTTGTGTAGTTACATTCCATTTTTTCCATTGTACTTCACTAAACATCTCGATATGAGATCCGATTACTTGTAGGGAAATGCAAGAGACCTCAGTTATGATGATGCACTAGGTCCATAGCTAGGACTTTGTGTATGTTCTCAAAATGCGTTTGTCGAGTGCTCATTAAGGAAGTTTCTATACAAGTTTCTGAACGAACTCTTTAAGAAACGTTCTCCAAAAGTTCCCTATGAAAGAATCCTTTGAAGCATCTGGTCCTCACAAATGTTTTGACTACTTGTGGAGCCAAAACGGACTACGTATGAGTCAGATATCCATGTTTCAGTTAACACTGCGCAAAACTGATTCTGAACGACAGTTACAGACTAGTTCTTGTGTAGTTGCATTCGATTTATTCCATTCTACTTCACTAAACATCTACATATGAGATCCAATTACTTGTAGGGAAATGCAAGAGACCTCAGTTATGACGATGCACTAGGTCCATAACTCGTACTTTGTGTATGTTCTCGAAATGCGTTTGTCGAGTGCTCATTAAGAAAGTTTCTATACAAGTTTCTGAACGAACTCCTTAAGAAAAGTTCTCCAAAAGTTCGCTATGAAAGAATCCTTTGAAGCATCTGGTCGTCACAAACGTTTTGACTACTTGTGGAGCCAAAACGGACTCCGTATGAGTCAGATATCCATGTTTCAGTTAACACCGCGCAAAACTGATTCCGAACGACAGTTATAGACTATTTCTTGTGTAGTTGCATTCGATTTTTTCCATTCTACTTCACTAAACATCTCCATATGAGATCCGATTACTTGTAGGGAAATGCAAGAGACCTCAGTTATGATGATGCACTAGGTCCATAGCTGGGACTTTGTGTATGTTCTCGAAATGCGTTTGTCGAGTGCTCATTAAGAAAGTTTCTATACAAGTTTCTGAACGAACTCTTTAAGAAACGTTCTCCAAAAGTTCCCTATGAAAGAATCCTTTGAAGCATCT
>NC_057811.1:162792155-162794982 GCF_018294505.1 Triticum aestivum | reverse complement strand
CAAAACTGATTCCGAACGACAGTTACAGACTAGTTCTTGTGTAGTTGCATTCGATTTATTCCATTCCACTTCACTAAACATCTCCATATGAGATCCAATTACTTGTAGGGAAATGCAAGAGACCTCAGTTGTGATGATGCACTAGGTCCATAGCTGGGACTTTGTGTATGTTTTCGAAATGCGTTTGTCGACTGCTCATTAAGAAAGTTTCTATACAAGTTTCTGAACGAACTCCTTAAGAAAAGTTCTCCAAAAGTTCGCTATGAAAGAATCCTTTGAAGCATCTGGTCGTCACAAACGTTTTGACTACTTGTGGAGCCAAAACGGACTCCGTATGAGTCAGATATCCATGTTTCAGTTAACACCGCGCAAAACTGATTCCGAACGACAGTTACAGACTATTTCTTGTGTAGTTGCATTCGATTTTTTCCATTCTACTTCACTAAACATCTCCATATGAGATCCGATTACTTGTAGGGAAATGCAAGAGACCTCCGTTATGATGATGCACTAGGTCCATAGCTGGCACTTCGTGTATGTTCTCGAAATGCGTTTGTCGAGTGCTCATTAAAAGTTTCTATACAAGTTTCTGAACGAACTCTTTAAGAAACGTTCTCCAAAATTCCCTATGAAAGAATCCTTTGAAGCATCTGGTCATCACAAACGTTTTGACTACTTGTGGAGCCAAAACGGACTCCGTATGAGTCAGATATCCATGTTTCAGTTAACACTGCGCAAAACTGATTCCGAACGACAGTTACAGACAAGTTCTTGTGTAGTTGCATTCGATTTTTTCCATTGTACTTCACTAAACATCTCCATATGAGATCCGATTACTTGTAGGGAAATGCAAGAGACCTCAGTTATGATGGCGCACTAGGTCCATAGCTGGGACTTTGTGTATGTTCTCGAAATGCGTTTGTCGAGTGCTCATTAAGAAAGTTTCTATACAAGTTTCTGAACGAACTCTTTAAGAAACGTTCTCCAAAAGTTCCCTATGAAAGAATCCTTTGAAGCATCTGGTCATCACAAACGTTTTGACTACTTTGGAGCCAAAATGGACTCCGTATGAGTCAGATATCCATGTTTCAGTTAACACTGCGGAAAACTGATTCCGAACGACAGTTACAGACAAGTTCTTGTGTAGTTGCATGCGATTTTTTCCATTGTACTTCACTAAACATGTCCATATGAGATTCGATTACTTGTAGGGAAATGCAAGAGACCTCAGTTATGATGATGCACTAGGTCCATAGCTGGGACTTTGTGTATGTTCTCGAAATGCCTTTGTCGAGTGCTCATTAAGAAAGTTTCTATACAAGTTTCTGAACGAACTCCTTAAGAAAAGTTTCCAAAAGTTCCCTATGAAAGAATCCTTTGAAGCATCTGGTCCTCACAAACGTTTTGACTACTTGTGGAGCCAAAACGGACTCCGTATGAGTCAGATATCCATGTTTCAGTTAACACTGCGCAAAACTGATTCCGAACGACAGTTACAGACTAGTTCTTGTGTAGTTGCATTCGATTTTTTCCATTCTACTTCACTAAACATCTCCATATGAGATCTGATTACTTGCAGGGAATGCAAGAGACCTCAGTTATGATGATGCACTAGGTCCATAGCTGGGACTTTGTGTACGTTCTTGAAATGCGTTTGTCGAGTACTCATTAAGAAAGTTTCTATACAAGTTTCTGAACGAACTCCTTAAGAAAAGTTCGCCAAAAGTTCCCTATGAAAGAATCCTTTGAAGCATCTGGTCCTCACAAACGTTTTGACTACTTGTGGAGCCAAAACGGACTTCGTATGAGTCAGATATCCATGTTTCAGTTAACACTGCGCAAAACTGATCCCGAACGACATTTACAGACAAGTTCTTGTGTAGTTGCATTTGATTTATTCCATTCTACTTCACTAAACATCTCCATATGAGATCCGATTACTTGTATGGAAATGCAAGAGACCTCAGTTATGATGATTCACTAGGTCCATAGCTGGGACTTTGTGTATGTTCTCAAAATGCGTTTGTCGAGTGCTCATTAAGAAAGTTTCTATACAAGTTTCTGAACGAACTCCTTAAGAAAAGTTCTCCAAAAGTTCCCTATGAAAGAATCCTTTGAAGCATCTGGTCCTCACAAACGTTTTGACTACTTGTGGAGCCAAAACGGACTCCGTATGAGTCAGATATCCATGTTTCAGTTAACACTGCGCAAAACTGATTCCGAACGACAGTTACAGACTATTTCTTGTGTAGTTCCATTCGATTTTTTCCATTCTACTTCACTAAACATCTCCATATGAGATCCGATTACTTGTAGGGAAATGCAAGAGACCTCAGTTATGATGATGCACTAGGTCCATAGCTAGGACTTTGTGTATGTTCTCGAAATGCGTTTCTCGAGTCCTCATTAAGAAAGTTTCTATACAAGTTTCTGAACGAACTCTTTAAGAAACGTTCTCCAAAAGTTCCCTATGAAAGAATCCTTTGAAGCATCTGGTCCTCACAAACGTTTTGACTACTTGTGGAGCCAAAACGGACTATGTATGAGTCAGATATCCATGTTTCAGTTAACACTGCGCAAAACTGATTCCGAACGACAGTTACAGACTAGTTCTTGTGTAGTTGCATTCGATTTATTCCATTCTACTTCACTAAACATCTCCATATGAGATCCAATTACTTGTAGGGAAATGCAAGAGACCTCAGTTGTGATGATGCACTAGGTCCATAGCTGGGACTTTGTGTATGTTTTCGAAATGCGTTTGTCGAGTGCTCATTAAGAAAGTTTCTATACAAGTTTCTGAACGAACTCCTTAAGAAAAGTTCTC
>NC_057811.1:162790586-162791800 GCF_018294505.1 Triticum aestivum | reverse complement strand
CGAACGACAGTTACAGACAAGTTCTTGTGTAGTTGCATTCGATTTTTTCCATTGTACTTCACTAAACATCTCCATATGAGATCCGATTACTTGTAGGGAAATGCAAGAGACCTCAGTTATGATGGCGCACTAGGTCCATAGCTGGGACTTTGTGTATGTTCTCGAAATGCGTTTGTCGAGTGCTCATTAAGAAAGTTTCTATACAAGTTTCTGAACGAACTCTTTAAGAAACGTTCTCCAAAAGTTCCCTATGAAAGAATCCTTTGAAGCATCTGGTCATCACAAACGTTTTGACTACTTTGGAGCCAAAATGGACTCCGTATGAGTCAGATATCCATGTTTCAGTTAACACTGCGCAAAACTGATTCCGAGCGACAGTTACAGACAAGTTCTTGTGTAGTTGCATTCGATTTTTTCCATTGTACTTCACTAAACATGTCCATATGAGATTCGATTACTTGTAGGGAAATGCAAGAGACCTCAGTTATGATGATGCACTAGGTCCATAGCTGGGACTTTGTGTATGTTCTCGAAATGCCTTTGTCGAGTGCTCATTAAGAAAGTTTCTATACAAGTTTCTGAACGAACTCCTTAAGAAAAGTTTCCAAAAGTTCCCTATGAAAGAATCCTTTGAAGCATCTGGTCCTCACAAACGTTTTGAATACTTGTGGAGCCAAAACGGACTCCGTATGAGTCAGATATCCATGTTTCAGTTAACACTGCGCAAAACTGATTCCGAACGACAGTTACAGACTAGTTCTTGTGTAGTTGCATTCGATTTTTTCCATTCTACTTCACTAAACATCTCCATATGAGATCTGATTACTTGCAGGGAATGCAAGAGACCTCAGTTATGATGATGCACTAGGTCCATAGCTGGGACTTTGTGTACGTTCTTGAAATGCGTTTGTCGAGTACTCATTAAGAAAGTTTCTATACAAGTTTCTGAACGAACTCCTTAAGAAAAGTTCGCCAAAAGTTCCCTATGAAAGAATCCTTTGAAGCATCTGGTCCTCACAAACGTTTTGACTACTTGTGGAGCCAAAACGGACTTCGTATGAGTCAGATATCCATGTTTCAGTTAACACTGCGCAAAACTGATCCCGAACGACATTTACAGACAAGTTCTTGTGTAGTTGCATTTGATTTATTCCATTCTACTTCACTAAACATCTCCATATGAGATCCGATTACTTGTATGGAAATGCAAGAGA
>NC_057811.1:162782655-162789723 GCF_018294505.1 Triticum aestivum | reverse complement strand
TGCTCATTAAGAAAGTTTCTATACAAGTTTCTGAACGAACTCCTTAAGAAAAGTTCTCCAAAAGTTCGCTATGAAAGAATCCTTTGAAGCATCTGGTCGTCACAAACGTTTTGACTACTTGTGGAGCCAAAACGGACTCCGTATGAGTCAGATATCCATGTTTCAGTTAACACCGCGCAAAACTGATTCCGAACGACAGTTACAGACTATTTCTTGTGTAGTTGCATTCGATTTTTTCCATTCTACTTCACTAAACATCTCCATATGAGATCCGATTACTTGTAGGGAAATGCAAGAGACCTCCGTTATGATGATGCACTAGGTCCATAGCTGGGACTTTGTGTATGTTCTCGAAATGCGTTTGTCGAGTGCTCATTAAAAAGTTTCTATACAAGTTTCTGAACGAACTCTTTAAGAAACGTTCTCCAAAATTCCCTATGAAAGAATCCTTTGAAGCATCTGGTCATCACAAACGTTTTGACTACTTGTGGAGCCAAAACGGACTCCGTATGAGTCAGATATCCATGTTTCAGTTAACACTGCGCAAAACTGATTTCGAACGACAGTTACAGACAAGTTCTTGTGTAGTTGCATTCGATTTTTTCCATTGTACTTCACTAAACATCTCCATATGAGATCCGATTACTTGTAGGGAAATGCAAGAGACCTCAGTTATGATGGCGCACTAGGTCCATAGCTGGGACTTTGTGTATGTTCTCGAAATGCGTTTGTCGAGTGCTCATTAAGAAAGTTTCTATACAAGTTTCTGAACGAACTCTTTAAGAAACGTTCTCCAAAAGTTCCCTATGAAAGAATCCTTTGAAGCATCTGGTCCTCACAAACGTTTTGACAACTTGTGGAGCCAAAATGGACTACGTATGAGTCAGATATCCATGTTTCAGTTAACACTTCGCAAAACAGATTCCGAACGACAGTTACAGACTAGTTCTTGTGTAGTTGCATTCGATTTATTCCATTCTAATTCACTAAACATCTCCATATGAGATCGAATTACTTGTAGGGAAATGCAAGAGACCTCAGTTATGACGATGTACTAGGTCCATAGCTGGGACTTTGTGTATGTTCTCGAAATGCGTTTGTCGAGTGCTCATTAAGAAAGTTTCTATACAAGTTTCTGAACGAACTCCTTAAGAAAAGTTCTCCAAAAGTTCGCTATGAAAGAATCCTTTGAAGCATCTGGTCGTCACAAACGTTTTGACTACTTGTGGAGCCAAAACGGAATCCGTATGAGTCAGATATCCATGTTTCAGTTAACACCGCGCAAAACTGATTCCGAACGACAGTTACAGACTATTTCTTGTGTAGTTGCATTCGATTTTTTCCATTCTACTTCACTAAACATCTCCATATGAGATCCGATTACTTGTAGGGAAATGCAAGAGACCTCCGTTATGATGATGCACTAGGTCCATAGCTGGGACTTTGTGTATGTTCTCGAAATGCGTTTGTCGAGTGCTCATTAAAAAGTTTCTATACAAGTTTCTGAACGAACTCTTTAAGAAACTTTCTCCAAAATTCCCTATGAAAGAATCCTTTGAAGCATCTGGTCATCACAAACGTTTTGACTACTTGTGGAGCCAAAACGGACTCCGTATGAGTCAGATATCCATGTTTCAGTTAACACTGCGCAAAACTGATTCCGAACGACAGTTACAGACAAGTTCTTGTGTAGTTGCATTCGATTTTTTCCATTCTACTTCACTAAAAATCTCCATATGAGATACAATTACTTGTAGGGAAATGCAAGAGACCTCAGTTATGATGGCGCACTAGGTCCATAGCTGGGACTTTGTGTATGTTCTCGAAATGCGTTTGTCGAGTGCTCATTAAGAAAGTTTCTATACAAGTTTCTGAACGAACTCATTAAGAAACGTTCTCCAAAAGTTCCCTATGAAAGAATCCTTTGAAGAATCTGGTCCTCACAAACGTTTTGACTACTTGTGGAGCCAAAATGGACTACGTATGAGTCAGATATCCATGTTTCAGTTAACACTGCGCAAAACAGATTCCGAACGACAGTTACAGACTAGTTCTTGTGTAGTTGCATTCGATTTATTCCATTCTAATTCACTAAACATCTCCATATGAGATCCAATTACTTGTAGGGAAATGCAAGAGACCTCAGTTATGACGATGCACTAGGTCCATAGCTGGGACTTTGTGTATGTTCTCGAAATGCGTTTGTCGAGTGCTCATTAAGAAAGTTTCTATACAAGTTTCTGAACGAACTCCTTAAGAAAAGTTCTCCAAAAGTTCGCTATGAAAGAATCCTTTGAAGCATCTGGTCGTCACAAACGTTTTGACTACTTGTGGAGCCGAAACGGACTCCGTATGAGTCAGATATCCATGTTTCAGTTAACACCGCGCAAAACTGATTCCGAACGACAGTTACAGACTATTTCTTGTGTAGTTGCATTCGATTTTTTCCATTCTACTTCACTAAACATCTCCATATGAGATCCGATTACTTGTAGGGAAATGCAAGAGACCTCCGTTATGATGATGCACTAGCTCCATAGCTGGGACTTTGTGTATGTTCTCGAAATGCGTTTGTCGAGTGCTCATGAAAAAGTTTCTATACAAGTTTCTTAACGAACTCTTTAAGAAACGTTCTCCAAAATTCCCTATGAAAGAATCCTTTGAGGCATCTGGTCATCACAAACGTTTTGACTACTTGTGGAGCCAAAACGGACTCCGTATGAGTCAGATATCCATGTTTCAGTTAACACTTCGCAAAACTGATTCCGAACGACAGTTACATACAAGTTCTTGTGTAGTTGCATTCGATTTTTTCCATTGTACTTCACTAAACATCTCCATATGAGATCCGATTACTTGTAGGGAAATGCAAGAGACCTCAGTTATGATGGCGCACTAGGTCCATAGCTGGGACTTTGTGTATGTTCTCGAAATGCGTTTGTCGAGTGCTCATTAAGAAAGTTTCTATACAAGTTTCTGAACGAACTCTTTAAGAAACGTTCTCCAAAATTTCCCTATGAAAGAATCCTTTGAAGCATCTGGTCCTCACAAACGTTTTGACTACTTGTGGAGCCAAAATGGACTACGTATGAGTCAGATATCCATGTTTCAGTTAACACTGCGCAAAACAGATTCCGAACGACAGTTACAGACTAGTTCTTGTGTAGTTGCATTCGATTTATTCCATTCTAATTCACTAAACATCTCCATATGAGATCCAATTACTTGTAGGGAAATGCAAGAGACCTCAGTTATGACGATGCACTAGGTCCATAGCTGGGACTTTGTGTATGTTCTCGAAATGCGTTTGTCGAGTGCTCATTAAGAAACTTTCTATACAAGTTTCTGAACGAACTCCTTAAGAAAAGTTCTCCAAAAGTTTGCTATGAAAGAATCCTTTGAAGCATCTGGTCGTCACAAACGTTTTGACTACTTGTGGAGCCAAAACGGACTCCGTATGAGTCAGATATCCATGTTTCAGTTAACACCGCGCAAAACTGATTCCGAACGGAAGTTACAGACTATTTCTTGTGTAGTTGCATTCGATTTTTTCTATTCTACTTCACTAAACATCTCCATATGAGATCCGATTACTTGTAGGGAAGTGCAAGAGACCTCAGTTATGATGATGCACTAGGTCCATAGCTGGGACTTTGTGTATGTTCTCTAAATGCGTTTGTCGAGTGCTCATTAAGAAAGTTTCTATACATGTTTCTGAACGAACTCTTTAAGAAACGTTCTCCAAAAGTTCCCTATGAAAGAATCCTTTGAAGCATCTGGTCCTCACAAACGTTTTGACTACTTGTGGAGCCAAAACGGACTATGTATGAGTCAGATATCCATGTTTCAGTTAACACTGCGCAAAACTGATTCCGAACGACAGTTACAGACTAGTTCTTGTGTAGTTGCATTCGATTTATTCCATTCTACTTCACTAAACATCTCCATATGAGATCCAATTACTTGTAGGGAAATGCAAGAGACCTCAGTTGTGATGATGCACTAGGTCCATAGCTGGGACTTTGTGTATGTTTTCGAAATGCGTTTGTCGAGTGCTCATTAAGAAAGTTTCTATACAAGTTTCTGAACGAACTCCTTAAGAAAAGTTCTCAAACGTTCGCTATGAAAGAATCCTTTGAAGCATCTGGTCGTCACAAACGTTTTGACTACTTGTGGAGCCAAAACGGACTCCGTATGAGTCAAATATCCATGTTTCAGTTAACACCGCGCAAAACTGATTCCGAACGACAGTTACAGACTATTTCTTGTGTAGTTGCATTCGATTTTTTCCATTCTACTTCACTAAACATCTCCATATGAGATCCGATTACTTGTAGGGAAATGCAAGAGACCTCAGTTATGATGATGCACTAGGTCCATAGCTGGGACTTTGTGTATGTTCTCGAAATGCGTTTGTCGAGTGCTTATTAAGAAAGTTTCTATACAAGTTTCTGAACGAACTCCTTAAGAAAAGTTCTCCAAAAGTTCCCTATTAAAGAATCCTTTGAAGCATCTGGTCCTCACAAACGTTTTGACTACTTGTGGAGCCAAAACGGACTCCGTATGAGTCAGATATCCATGTTTCAGTTAACACTGCGCAAAACTGATCCCGAACGACAGTTACAGACTATTTCTTGTGTAGTTGCATTCGATTTTTCCATTCTACTTCACTAAACATCTCCATATGAGATCCGATTACTTGTAGGGAAATGCAAGAGACCTCAGTTATGATGATGCACTAGGTCCATAGCTGGGACTTTGTGTATGTTCTCGAAATGCGTTTGTCGAGTGCTCATTAAGAGAGTTTCTATACAAGTTTTTGAAAGAACTCCTTAATAAAAGTTCTCCAAAAGTTCCCTATGAAAGAATCCTTTGAAGCATATGGTCATCACAAACGTATTGACTACTTGTGGAGCGAAAACGGACTTCGTATGAGTCAGATATCCATGTTACAGTTAACACTTCGCAAAACTGATTCCGAACGACAGTTACAGACTATTTCTTGTGTAGTTGCATTCCATTTTTTCCATTGTACTTCACTAAACATCTCCATATGAGATCCGATTACTTGTAGGGAAATGCAAGAGACCTCAGTTATGATGATGCATTAGGTCCATAGCTGGGACTTTGTGTATGTTCTCAAAGTGCGTTTGTCGAGTGATCATTAAGAAAGTTTCTATACAAGTTTCTGAACGAACTCCTTAAGAAACGTTCTCCAAAAGTTCCCTCTGAAAGAATCCTTTGAAGCATCTGGTCCTCACAAATGTTTTGACTACTTGTGGAGCCAAAACGGACTACGTATGAGTCAGATATGCATGTTTCAGTTAACACTGCGCAAAACTGATTCCGAACGACAGTTACAGACTAGTTCTTGTGTAGTTGCATTAGATTTTTTCCATTCTACTTCACTAAAAATCTCCATATGAGATCCAATTACTTGTAGGGAAATGCAAGAGACCTCAGTTATGACGATGCACTAGGTCCATAGCTGGGACTTTGTGTATGTTCTCGAAATGCGTTTGTCGAGTGCTCATTAAGAAAGTTTCTATACACGTTTCTGAACGAACTCCTTAAGAAAAGTTCTCCAAAAGTTCCCTATGAAAGAATCCTTTGAAGCATCTGGTCGTCACAAATGTTTGACTACTTGTGGAGCCAAAACGGACTCTGTATGAGTTAGATATCCATGTTTCAGTTAACACCGCGCAAAACTGATTCCGAACGACAGTTACAGACTATTTCTTGTGTAGTTGCATTCGATTTTTTCCATTCTACTTCACTAAACATCTCCATATGAGATCCGATTACTTGTAGGGAAATGCAAGAGACCTCAGTTATGATGATGCACTAGGTCCATAGCTGGGACTTTGTGTATGTTCTCTAAATGCGTTTGTCGAGTGCTCAGTAAGAAAGTTTCTATACAAGTTTCTGAACGAACCCTTAAGAAAAGTTCTCCAAAAGTTCCATATGAAAGAATCCTTTGAAGCATCTGGTCGTCACAAACTTTTTGACTACTTGTGGAGCCAAAACGGACTCCGTATGACTCAGATATCCATGTTTCAGTTAACACTGCGCAAAACTGATTCCAAACGACGGTTACAGACTAGTACTTGTGTAGTTGCATTCGATTTTCTTCCATTCTACTTCACTAAACATCTCCATATGAGATCCAACTACTTGTAGGGAAATTCAAGAGACCTCAGTTATGATGATGCACTAGGTCCATAGCTGGGACTTTGTGTATGTTCTCGAAATGCGTTTGTCGAGTGCTCATTAAGAAAGTTTCTATACAAGTTTCTGAACGAACACCTTAAGAAAAGTTCTCCAAAAGTTCCCTATGAAAGAATCCTTTGAAGCATCTGGTTGTCAGAAATGTTTTGACTACTTGTGGAGCCAAAACGGACTCCGTATGAGTCAGATATCCATGTTTCAGTTAACACTGCGCAAAACTGATTCCGAACGACAGTTACAGACTAGTTCTTGTGTAGTTGCATTCGATTTTTCTCCATTCTACTTCACTAAACATCTCCATATGAGATCCAATTACTTGTAGGGAAATGCAAGAGACCTCAGTTATGATGATGCACTAGGTCCATAGCTGGGACTTTGTGTATGTCTCGAAATGCGTTTCTTGAGTGCTCATTAAGAAAGTTTCTATACAAGTTTCTGAACGAACTCCTTAAGAAAAGTTCTCCAAAAGTTCCCTATGAGAGAATCCTTTGAAGCATCTTGTTGTCACAAACGTTTTGACTACTTGTGGAGCCAAAACGGACTCGGTATGAGTCAGATATCCATGTTTCAGATAACACTGTGCAAAACTGATTCCGAACGACAGTTACGGACTAGTTCTTGTGTAGTTGTATTCGATTGTTTTCCATTATACTTCACTAAACATCTCCATATGAGATCCGATTACTTGTAGGGAAATGCAAGAGACCTCAGTTATGATGATGCATTAGGTCCATAGCTGGGACTTTGTGTATGTTCTCAAAGTGCGTTTGTCGAGTGATCATTAAGAAAGTTTCTATACAAGTTTCTGAACGAACTCCTTAAGAAACGTTCTCCAAAAGT
>NC_057811.1:162752004-162782645 GCF_018294505.1 Triticum aestivum | reverse complement strand
CTGCGCAAAACTGATTCCGAACGACAGTTACAGACTAGTTCTTGTGTAGTTGCATTCGATTTTTCTCCATTCTACTTCACTAAACATCTCCATATGAGATCCAATTACTTGTAGGGAAATGCAAGAGACCTCAGTTATGATGATGCACTAGGTCCATAGCTGGGACTTTGTGTATGTCTCGAAATGCGTTTGTTGAGTGCTCATTAAGAAAGTTTCTATACAAGTTTCTGAACGAACTCCTTAAGAAAAGCTCTCCAAAAGTTCCCTATGAGAGAATCCTTTGAAGCATCTTGTTGTCACAAACGTTTTGACTACTTGTGGAGCCAAAACGGACTCGGTATGAGTCAGATATCCATGTTTCAGATAACACTGTGCAAAACTGATTCCGAACGACAGTTACGGACTAGTTCTTGTGTAGTTGTATTCGATTGTTTTCCATTATACTTCACTAAACATCTCCATATGAGATCTAATTACTTTTAGGGAAATGCAAGAGACCTCTGTTATGATGATGCACTATGTCCATAGCTGGGACTTTGTGTATATTCTTGAAATGCGTTTGTCGAGTGCTCATTAGGAAAGTTTCTACAAAAGTTCCTGAACGAACTCCTTAAGAAAATTTCTCCAAAACTGCAATATCAAAGAATTCTTTGAAGCATCTGGTCGTCACAAACGTTTTGACTACTTGTGGAGCCAAAACGGACTCCGTATGAGTCAGATATCCATGTTTCATTTAACAACGCGCAAAACTGATTCCGAACGACAGTTACAGACTAGTTCTTGTGTAGTTGCATTCAATTTTTTCCATTGTACTTCACTAAACATCTTCATATGAGATACAATTACTTGTAGGGAAATGCAAGAGTCCTCAGTTATGATGATGCACTAGCTCTATAGCTGGGACTTTGTGTATGTTCTCGAAATGCGTTTGTCGAGTGCTCATTAAGAAAGTTTCTATACAAGTTTCTGAACGAACTCCTTAAGAAAAGTTCTCCAAAAGTTCCCTATGAAAGAATCCTTTGAAGCATCTGGTCGTCACAAACATTTTGACTACTTGTGGAGCCAAAACGGACTCCATATGAGTCAGATATCCATGTTTCAGTTAACATTGCGCAAAACTTATTCCGAACAACAGTTACAGACTGGTTCTTGCGTAGTTGCATTTGATTTTTTCCATTCTACTTCACTAAACATCTCCATATGAGATCCAATTACTTGTAGGGAAATGCAAGAGACCTCAGTTATGATGATGCACTAGGTCCATAGCTGGGACTTTGTGTACGTTCTTGAAATGCGTTTGTCGAGTGCTCATTAAGAAAGTTTCTATACAAGTTTCTGAACGAACTCCTTAAGAAAAGTTTTCCAAAATTTCCCTATGAAAGAATCCTTTGAAGCATCTGGTTGTCACAAACGTTCTGACTACTTGTGGTGCCAAAACGGACTCCGTATGAGTCAGATATCCATGTTTCAGTTAACACTGCGCAAAACTGATTCCGAACGACGGTTACAGACTAGTTCTTGTGTAGTTGTATTCGATTGTTTTCCATTATACTTCACTAAACATCTCCATATGAGATCCAATCACTTGTAGGGAAATGCAAGAGACCTCAGTTATGATGATGCACTAGGTCCATAGCTGGGACTTTGTGTATGTTCTCGAAATGCGTTTGTCGAGTGCTCATTAAGAAAGTTTCTATACAAGTTACTGAACGAACTCCTTAAGTAAAGTTCTCCAAAAGTTCCCTATGAAAGAATCCTTTGAAGCATCTGGTCGTCACAAACGTTTTGACTACTTGTGGAGCCAAAACGGACTCCGTATGAGTCAGATATCCATGTTTTGGTTAACACTACGCAAAACTGATTCCGAACGACAGTTACAGACTAGTTCTTGTGTAGTTGCGTTTGATTTTTTCCATTCTACTTCACTAAACATCTCCATATAAGATCCAATCACTTGTAGGGAAATGCAAGAGACCTCAGTTATGATGATGCACTAGGTCCATATCTAGGACTTTGTGTATGTTCTCGAAATGCGTTTGTCGAGTGCTTATTAAGAAAGTATCTATACAAGTTTCTGAACGAACTCCTTAAGAAAAGTTCTCCAAAAGTTCCCTATGAAAGAATCCTTTGAAGCATCTGGTCGTCACAAACGTTTTGACTACTTGTGGAGCCAAAACGGGCTCCGTATGAGTCAGATATTCATGTTTCAGTTAACACTGCGCAAAACTGATTCCGAACGACGGTTACAGACTAGTTCTTGTGTAGTTGTATTCGATTGTTTTACATTATACTTCACTAAACATCACCATATGAGATCCAATTACTTGTAGGGAAATGCAAGAGACCTCAGTTATGATGATGCACTAGGTTCATAGCTGGGACTTTGTGTATGTTCTCGAAATGCGTTTGTCGAGTGCTCATTAAGAAAGTTTCTATACAAGTTTCTGAACGAACTCCTTAAGAAAAGTTCTCCAAAAGTTCCCAATGAAAGAATCCTTTGAAGCATCTGGTCTTCACAAATGTTTTGACTACTTGTGGAGCCAAAACGGACTCTGTATGAGTCAGATATCCATGTTTCAGTTAACACTGCGCAAAACTGATTCCGAATGACAGTAACAGACTAGTTCTTGTGTAGTTGCATTAGATTTTTTCTATTCTACTTCACTAAAAATCTCCATATGAGATCCAATTTCTTGTAGGGAAATGCAAGAGACCTCAGTTATGATGATGCACTAGGTCCATAGTTGGGACTTTGTGTATGTTCTCGAAATGCGTTTGTCGAGTGCCCATTAAGAAAGTTTCTATACAAGTTTCTGAACGAACTCCTTAAGAAAAGTTCTCCAAAAGTTCCCTATGAAAGAATCCTTTGAAGCATCTGGTCGTCACAAACGTTTTGACTACTTGTGGAGCCAAAACGGACTCCGTATGAGTCAGATATCCATGTTTCAGATAACACTGCGCAAAACTGATTTCGAACGATAGTTACGGACTAGTTCTTGTGTAGTTGCATTAGATTTTTTCCATTCTACTTCACTAAAAATCTCCATATGAGATCAATTTCTTGTAGGGAAATGCAAGAGACCTCAGTTATGATGATGCACTAGGTCCATAGCTGGGACTTTGTGTATGTTCTTGAAATGCGTTTGTCGAGTGCTCATTAAGAAAGTTTCTATACAAGTTTCTAAACGAACTCCTTAAGAAAAGTTCTCCAAAAGTTCGCTATGAAAGAATCCTTTGAAGCATCTGGTTGTCGCAAACGTTTTGACTACTTGTGGAGCCAAAACGGACTCCGTATGAGTCAGATATCCATGTTTCAGTTAACACCGCGCAAAACTGATTCCGAACGACAGTTACAGACTATTTCTTGTGTAGTTGCATTCGATTTTTTCCATTCTACTTCACTAAACATCTCCATATGAGATCCGATTACTTGTAGGGAAATGCAAGAGACCTCCGTTATGATGATGCACTAGGTCCATAGCTGGGAGTTTGTGTATTTTCTCGAAATGCGTTTGTCGAGTGCTCATTAAGAAAGTTTCTATACAAGTTTCTGAATGAACTCCTTAAGAAAAGTTCTCCAAAAGTTCCCTATGAAAGAATCCTTTGAAGCATCTGGTCGTCACAAACGTTTTGACTACTTGTGGAGACAAAACGGACTCCGTATGAGTCAGATATCCATGTTTCAGATAACACTCCGCAAAACTGATTCCGAACGACAGTTACGGACTAGTTCTTGTGTAGTTGCATTTGATTTTTTCCATTCTACTTCAGTAAAAATCACCATATGAGATCCAATTACTTGTAGAGAAATGCAAGAAACCTCAGTTATGATGATGCACTAGGTCCATAGCTGGGACTTTGTGTATGTTCTCGAAATGCGTTTGTCGAGTGCTCATTAAGAAAGTTTCTATACAAGTTTCTGAACGAACTCCTTAAGAAAAGTTCTACAAAAGTTCCCTATGAAAGAATCCTTTGAAGCATCTGGTTGTCACAAACGTTTTGACTACTTTTGGAGCCAAGACAGACTCCGTATGAGTCAGATATCCATGTTTCAGTTAACACTGCATTAAACTGAATCCAAACGACGGTTACAGACTAGTTCTTGTATAGTTGCATTTGATTTTTTCCATTCTACTTCACTAAACATCTCCATATCAGATCCAATTACTTGTAGGGAAATGTAAGAGACCTCAGTTATGAAGATGCACTAGGTCCATAGCTGGGACTTTGTGTATGTTCTCGAAATGCGTTTGTCGAGTGCTCATTAAGAAAGTTTCTATACAAGTTTCTGAACGAACTCCTTAATAAAAGTTCTCCAAAAGTTCCCTATGAAAGAATCCTTTGAAGCATCTGGTCGTCACAAACGTTTTGACTACTTGTGGAGCCAAAACGGACTCCGTATGAGTCAGATATCCATGTTTTAGTTAACACTGCGCAAAACTGATTCCGAACGACGGTTACAGACTAGTTCTTGTGTAGTGGCATTCAATTATTTTCCATTCTACTTCACATTGGATCTCCATATGAGATCCAATTACTTGTAGGGAAATGCAAGAGACCTCAGTTATGATGACGCACTAGGTCCATAGCTGGCACTTTGTGTATGTTCTCGAAATGCGTTTGTGGAGTGCTCATTAAGAAAGTTTCTATACAAGTTTCTGAATGAACTCTTTTAGAAAAGTACTCCAATAGTTCCCTATGAAAGAATCCTTTGAAGCATCTGGTCGTCACAAACGTTTTGACTACTTGTGGAGCCAAAACGGACTCCGTATGAGTCAGATATCCATGTTTCAGTTAACACTGCGCAAAACTAATTCCGAACGACAGTTAGAGACTAGTTCTTGTGTAGTTGCATTCGATTTTCTCCATTCTAGTTCACCAAATATCTCCATATGAGATCCAATTACTTGTAGGGAAATGCAAGAGACCTCAGTTATGATGAAGCACTAGGTCCATAGCTAGGACTTTGTGTATGTTCTCGAATTGCGTTTGTCGAGTGCTCATGAAGAAAGTTTCTATAAAAGTTTCTGAACGAACTCCTGAAGAAAATTTCTCCAAAAGTTCCCTATGAAAGAATCCTTTGAAGTATCTTGTCATCACAAACGTTTTGACTACATGTGGAGCCAAAACGGACTCCGTATGAGTCAGATATCCATGTTTCAGTTAACACTCCGCAAAACTGATTCCGAACGACAGTTACAGACTAGTTCTTGTGTAGTTGCATTCGATTTTTTCCATTCTACTTCACTAAACATCTCCATATGAGATCCAATTACTTGTAGGGAAATGCAAGACACCTCAGTTATGATGATCCACTAGGTCCATAGCTGGGACTTTGTGTATGTTCTCGAAATGCGTTTGTCGAGTGCTCATTAAGAAAGTCCTTGTACAAGTTTCTGAACGAACTCCTTAAGAAAAGTTCTCCAAAAGTTCCCTATGAAAGAATCCTTTGAAGTATATGGTCGTCACTAATGTTTTATCTACATGTGGAGCCAAAAACGGACTCCGTATGAGTCAGATATCCATGTTTCAGTTAGCACTGCGCGGAACCGATTCCGAACGATGTTTACAGACTAGTTCTTGTGTAGTTGCATTCGATTTTTTTTCCATTCTACTTTACTAAACATCTCCATATGAGATCCATTTACTTGTACGAAAATGCAAGAGACCTCAGTTATGACGATGCACTAGGTCCATAGCTGGGACTTTGTGTATGTTCTCGAAATGCGTTTGTCGAGTGCTCAGTAAGAAAGTTTCTATAAAAGTTTCTGAACGAACTCCTTAAGAAAAGTTCTCCAAAAGTTCCCTATGAAAGAATCCTTTGAAGCATCTGGTCGTCACAAACGTTTTGACTACTTGTGGAGCCAAAACGGACTCCGTATGAGTCAGATATCCATGTTTCAGTTAACACTGCGCAAAACTGATTCCGAACGACGGTTACAGACTAGTTCTTGTGTAGTTGCATTCGATTTTTTCCATTCTACTTCACTAAACAACTCCATATGAGATCCAATTACTTGTAGGGAAATGCAAGAGACCTCAGTTATGATGATGCACTAGGTCCATAGCTGGGACTTTGTGTATGTTCTCGAAATACGTTTGTCGAGTGGTCTTTAAGAAAGATTCTATACAAGTTTCTAAACGAACTCCTTAAGAAAAGTTCTACAAAAGTTCCCCATGAAAGAATCCTTTGAAGCATCTGGTCGTCACAAACGTTTTGACTACTTGTGGAGCCAAAACGGACTCCGTATGAGTCAGATACCCATGTTTCAGTTAACACTTCGCAAAACTGATTCCGAACGACGGTTACAGACTAGTTCTTGTGTAGTTGCATTTGATTTTTTTTCTATTCTACTTCACATTGGATCTCCATATGAGATCCAATTACTTGTAGGGAAATGCAAGAGACCTCAGTTATGATGATGCACTAGGTCCATAGCTGGCACTTTGTGTATGTTCTCGAAATGCGTTTGTGGGGTGCTCATTTAGAAAGTTTCGATACAAGTTTCTGAACGAACTCCTTCAGAAAAGTTCTCCATTAGTTCCCTATGAAAGAATCCTTTGAAGCATCTGGTCGTCACAAACATTTGACTACTTGTGGAGCCAAAACGGACTCCGTATAAGTCAGATATCCATGTTTCAGTTAACACCGCACAAAACTGATTCCGAACGACAGTTACAGACTAGTTCTTGTGTAGTTGCATTTAATTTTTTCCATTGTACTTCACTAAACATCTTCATATGAGATCCAACTACTTGTAGGGAAATGCAAGAGACCTCAGTTATGATGATGCACTAGGTCCATAGCTGGGACTTTGTGTATGTTCTCGAAATACGTTTGTCGAGTGGTCTTTAAGAAAGATTCTATACAAGTTTCTAAACGAACTCCTTAAGAAAAGTTCTCCAAAAGTTCCCTATGAAAGAATCCTTTGAAGCATCTGGTCGTCACAAACGTTTTGCCTACTTGTGGAGCCAAAACGGACTCCGTATGAGTCAGATACCCATGTTTCAGTTAACACTTCGCAAAACTGATTCCGAACGACGGTTACAGACTAGTTCTTGTGTAGTTGCATTTGATTTTTTTTCTATTCTACTTCACATTGGATCTCCATATGAGATCCAATTACTTGTAGGGAAATGCAAGAGACCTCAGTTATGATGATGCACTAGGTCCATAGCTGGCACTTTGTGTATGTTCTCGAAATGCGTTTGTGGGGTGCTCATTTAGAAAGTTTCGATACAAGTTTTTGAACGAACTCCTTCAGAAAAGTTCTCCATTAGTTCCCTATGAAAGAATCCTTTGAAGCATCTGGTCGTCACAAACATTTGACTACTTGTGGAGCCAAAACGGACTCCGTATAAGTCAGATATCCATGTTTCAGTTAACACCGCACAAAACTGATTCCGAACGACAGTTACAGACTAGTTCTTGTGTAGTTGCATTTAATTTTTTCCATTGTACTTCACTAAACATCTTCATATGAGATCCAACTACTTGTAGGGAAATGCAAGAGACCTCAGTTATGATGATGCACTAGGTCCATAGCTGGGACTTTGTGTATGTTCTCGAAATGCGTCTGTCGAGTGCTCATTAAGAAAGTTTCTATAAAAGTTTCTGAACGAACTCCTTAAGAAAAGTTCTCCAAAAGTTCCCTATGAAAGAATCCTTTGAAGCGTCTGGTCGTCACAAACGTTTTGACTACTTGTGGAGCCAAGACCGACTCCGTATGAGTCAGATATCCATGTTTCAGTTAACACTGCGCAAAAGTGATTCCGAACGACGGTTACAGACTAGTTCTTGTGTAGTTGCATTCGATTTTTTCCATTCTACTTCACTAAACATCTCCATATGAGATCCAATTACTTGTAGGGAAATGCAAGAGACATCAGTTATGATGATGCACTAGGTCCATAGCTGGGACTTTGTGTATGTTCTCGAAATACGTTTGTCGAGTGCTCATTAAGAAAGTTTCTATACAAGTTTCTGAACGAACTCCTTAAGAAAAGTTCTCCAATAGTTCCCTATGAAAGAATCCTTTGAAGCGTCTGGTCGTCACAAACGTTTTGACTACTTGTGGAGCCAAGACCGACTCCGTATGAGTCAGATACCCATGTTTCAGTTAACACTTCGCAAAACAAATTCCGAACGACGGTTACAGACTAGTTCTTGTGTAGTTGCATTTCAATTTTTTCCATTCTACTTCACATTGGATCTTCATATGAGATCCAATTACTTGTAGGGAAATGCAAGAGACCTCAGTTATGATGATGCACTAGGTCCATAGCTGGCACTTTGTTTATGTTCCCGAAATGCGTTTGTGGGGTGCTCATTTAGAAAGTTTCTATACAAGTTTTTGAACGAACTCCTTCAGAAAAGTTCTCCAATAGTTCCCTATGAAAGAATCCTTTGAAGCATCTGGTCGTCACAAACATTTGACAAGTTGTGGAGCCAAAATGGACTCCGTATAAGTCAGATATCCATGTTTCAGTTAACACTACGTAAAACTGATTCCGAACGACAGTTACAGACTAGTTCTTGTGTAGTTGCATTCGATTTTCTCCATTCTACTTCACTAAACATCTCCATATGAGATCCAATTACTTGTAGGGAAATGCAAGAGACCTCAGTTATGATGATGCACTAGGTCCATAGCTAGGACTTTGTGGATGTTCTCGAAATGCGTTTGTCGAGTTCTCATTAAGAAAGTTTCTCTAAAAGTTTCTGAACGAACTCCTTAAGTAAAGTACTCCAATAGTTCCCTATGAGAGAATCCTTTGAAGCATCTGGTCGTCACAAACGTTTTGACTACTTGTGGAGCCAAAAAGGACTCCGTATGAGTCAGATATCCATGTTTCAGTTAACACTGCGCAAAACTGATTCCGAACGACAGTTACAGACTAGTTCTTGTGTAGTTGCATTCGATTTTCTCCATTCTACTTCACCAAATATCTCCATATGAGATCCAATTGCTTGTAGGGAAATGTAAGAGACCTCAGTTATGATGATGCACTAGGTCCATAGCTGGGACTTTCTGTATGTTCTCGAAATGTGTTTGTCGAGTGCTCATTAAAAATGTTTCCATACAAATTTCTGAACGAACAATTGAAGAAAAGTTGTCCAAAAGTTCCCTATGAAAGAATCCTTTGAAGCATCTGGTCGTCACAAACGTGTTGACTACTTGTGGAGCCAAAACAGACTCCGTATGAGTCAGATATCCATGTTTCAGTTAACACTGCGCAAAACTGATTCCGAACGACGGTTACAGACTAGTTCTTGTGTAGTTGCATTCGATTTTTTCCATTCTACTTCACTAAACAACTCCATATGAGATCCAATTACTTGTAGGGAAATGCAAGAGACCTCAGTTATGATGATGCACTAGGTCCATAGCTGGGACTTTGTGTATGTTCTCGAAATGCGTTTGTCGAGTGCTCATTAATAAAGTTCTTATACAAGTTTCTGAACGAACTCCTTAAGAAAAGTTCTCCAAAAGTTCCCTATGAAAGAATCCTTTGAAGCATCTGGTCATCACAAATGTTTTGACAACTTGTCGAGCCAAAACGGACTCCGTATGAGTCAGATATCCATGTTTCACTTAACACTGCGCAAATCTGATTCCGAACGTCGGTTACACACTAGTTATTGTGTAGTTCCATTCAATTTTTTTCCATTCTACTTCACTAAACATCTCCATATGAGATCTAATTACTTTTAGGGAAATGCAAGAGGCCTCTGTTATGATGATGCACTATGTCCATAGCTGGGACTTTGTGTATGTTCTTGAAATGCGTTTGTCGAGTGCTCATTAGGAAAGTTTCTATAAAAGTTTCTAAACGAACTCCTTAAGAAAAGTTCTCCAAAAGTTCCCTATGAAAGTATCCTCTCAAGCATCTGGTCGTCAAAAACATTTTGACTACTTGTGGAGCCAAAACGGACTCCGTACGAGTCAGATATCCATGTTTCAGTTAACACTGCGCAAAACTGATTCCGAGCGACGGTTACACACTAGTTCTTGTGTAGTTGCGTTCGATTTTTTCCCATTCTACTTCACATTGGATCTCCATATGAGATCCAACTACTTGTAGGGAAATACAAGAAACCTCAGTTATGATGATGCACTAGGTCCATAGCTGGCACTTTGTGTATGTTCTCGAAATGCGTTTGTGGGGTGCTCATTAAGAAAGTTTCTATACAAGTATCTGAACGAACTCCTTAAGAAAAGTTCTCCAATAATTCCCTATGAAAGAATCCTTTGAAGCATCTGGTCGTCACAAACATTTGTCTACTTGTGGAGCCAAAACGGACTACGTATGAGTCAGATATCCGTGTTTCAGTTAACACCGCGCAAAACTGATTCCGAACGACAGTTACAGACTAGTTCTTGTGTAGTTGCATTCGATTTTTTCCATTCTACTTCACTAAACATCTCCATATGAGATCCAATTACTTGTAGGGAAATGCAAGAGACCTCAGTTATGATGATGCACTAGGTCCATAGCTGGGACTTTGTGTATGTTCTCGAAATGCGTTTGTCGAGTGTTTATTAAGAAAGTTCCTATACAAGTTTCTGAACGAACTCCATAAGAAAAGTTCACCAAAACTTACCTATGAAAGAATCCTTTGAGGCATCTGGTCGTCACAAATGTTTTGACTACTTGTGGAGCCAAAACGGACTCCGTATGAGTCAGATATCCATGTTTCAGTTAACACTGCGCAAAACTGATTCCGAACGACGGTTACAGACTAGTTCTTGTGTAGTTGCATTCGATTTTTTTTCCATTGTACTTCACTAAACATCTCCATATGAGATCTAATAACTTTTAGGGAAATGCAAGAGACCTCAGTTATGATGATGCACTAGGTCCATAGCTGGGACTTTGTGTATGTTCTTGAAATGTGTTTGTCGAGTGCTCATTACGGAAGTTTCTATAGAAGTTTCTGAACGAACTCCTTAAGAAAAGTTCTCCAAAAGTTCCCTATGAAAGAATCTTTTGAAGCATCTGGTCGTCACAAACGTTTTGACTATTTGTGGAGCCAAAACAGACTCCGTATGAGTCAGATATCCATGTTTTAGTTAACACTTCACAAAACAGATTCCGGACGTCAGTTACAGACTAGTTCTTATGTAGTTGCATTCGATTTTTTCCATTCTACTTCACTAAACATCTCTGTATGAGATCCAATTACATGTAGGGAAATGCAAGAGACATCAGTTATGGTGATGCGCTAGGTCCATAGCTGGGACTTTGTGTATGTTCTCGAAATACGTTTGTCGAGTGCTCATTAAGAAAGTTTCTATACAAGTTTCTGAACGAACTCCTTAAGAAAAGTTCTCCAAAATTTCCCTATGAAAGAATCCTTTGAAGCATATGGTCGTCACAAACGTTTTGACTACTTGTGGAGCCAAAACGGACTCCGTATGAGTCAGATATCCATTTTTTCAGATAACACCGCGCAAAACTGATTCCGAACGACAGTTACGGACTAGTTCTTGTGTAGTTGCATTCGATTTTTTCCATTGTACTTCACTAAACATCTCCATATGAGATCCAATTACTTGTAGGGAAATGCAAGAGACCTCCGTTATGATGATGCACTAGGTCCATAGCTGGGACTTTGTGTATGTTCTCGAAATGCGTTTGTCGAGTGCTCATTAAGAAATTTTCTATACAAGTTTCTGAACGAACTCATTAAGAAAAGTTCCCCAAAAATTCCCGATGAAAGAATACTTTGAAGCATCTGGTCGTCACAAACGTTTTGACTACTTGTGGAGCCAAAACAGACTCCGTATGAGTCAGATATCCATGTTTCAGTTTACACTGCGCAAAACTGATTCCGAACGACGGTTACAGACTAGTTCTTTTGTAGCTGCATTCGATTGTTTTCCATTATACTTCACTAAACATCTCCATATGATATCTAATTACTTTTAGGGAAATGCAAGAGACCTCTGTTATGATGATGCACTAGGTCCATAGCTGGGACTTTGTATATGTTCTTGAAATGCGTTTGTCGAGTGCTCATTAAGAAAGTTTCTATAAAAGTTTTCTGAACGAACTCCTTAAGAAAAGTTCTCCAAAAGTTCCCTATGAAAGAATCCTTTGAAGCATCTGGTCGTCACAAACGTTTTGACTACTTGTGGAGCCAAAACGGACTCCGTATGAGTCAGATATCCATGTTTTAGTTAACACTGCACAAAACAGATTCCGAACGACAGTTACAGACTAGTTCTTGTGTATTTGCATTCGATTTTTTCCAATCTACTTCACTAAACATTTCCAGATGAGATCCAATTACATGTAGGGAAATGCAAGAGACCTCAGTTATGATGATGCACTAGGTCCATCGCTGGGACTTTGTGTATGTTCTCGAAATACGTTTGTCGAGTGGTCATTAAGAAAGTTTCTATACAAGTTTCTAAACGAACTCCTTCAGAAAAGTTCTCCAAAAGTTCCCTATGAAAGAATCCTTTGAAGCATCTGGTCGTCACAAACGTTTTGACTACTTGTGGAGCCAAAATGGACTCCGTATGAGTCAGATACCCATGTTTCAGTTAACACTTCGCAAAACTGATTCCGAACGACAGTTACAGACTAGTTCTTGTGTAGTTGCATTCGATTTTTTCCATTGTACTTCACTAAACATCTCCATATGAGATCCAATTACTTGTAGGGAAATGCAAGAGACCTCAGTTATGATGATGCACTAGGTCCATAGCTGGGACTTTCTGTATGTTCTCGAAATGCGTTTGTGGAGTGCTCATTAAGAAAGTTTATATATAAGTTTTTGAATGAACTCCTTAAGAGAAGTTCTCCAATATTTCCCTATGAAAGAATCCTTTGAAGCATCTGGTCGTCACAAACATTTTGACTACTTGTGGAGCCAAAACGGACTCCGTATGAGTCAAATATCCATGTTTCAGTTAACACTACGCAAAACTGATTCCGAACGACGGTTACAGACTAGTTCTTGTGTAGTTGTATTCGATTTTTTCCATTCTAATTCACGTTGGATCTCCATATGAGATCCAATTACTTGTAGGGAAATGCAAGAGACCTCAGTTATGATGAGGCACTAGGTCCATAGCTGGCACTTTGTGTATGTTCTCGAAATGCGTTTGTCGATTGCTCATTAAGAAAGTTTCTATACAAGTTTCTAAACAAACTCCTTAAGAAAAGTTCTCCAAAAGTTCCTTATGAAAGAATCCTTTGGAGCATCTGGTCGTGACAAACATTTTGACTACTTGTGGTGCCAAAACGGACTCCGTATGAGTCAGATATCCATGTTTGAGTTAACATTGCGCAAAACTGATTCCGAACGACGGTTACAGACTAGTTCTTGTGTAGTTGCATTCGATTTTTTTCCATTCTACTTCACTAACCATCTCCATATGAGATATAGTTACTTTTAGGGAAATGCAAGAGACCTCAGTTATGATGATGCACTAGGTCCATAGCTGGGACTTTGTGTATGTTCTCGAAATGCGTTTTTCGAGTTCTCATTAAGAAAGTTTCTATAAAAGTTTCTAAACGAACTCATTAAGAAAAGTTCTCCAAAAGTTCCCTATTAAAGAATACTTTGAAGCATCTGGTCGTCACAAACGTTTTGACTACTTGTGGAGCCAAACGGACTCCGTATGAGTCAGATATCCATGTTTCAGTGAACACTGCGCAAAACTGATTCCGGACGACGGTTACAGACTAGTTCTTGTGTAGTTGCATTCGATTTTTTTTCCATTCTACTTCACTAACCATCTCCATATGAGATCCAGTTACTTGTAGGGAATTGCAAGAGACCTGAGTTATGATGATTCACTAGGTCCATAGCTGGGACTTTGTGTATGTTCTCGAAATGCGTTTGTCGAGTTCTCATTAAGAAAGTTTCTATAAATATTCTGAACGAACTCCTTAAGGAAAGTTCTCCAAAAGTTCCCTATGAAAGTGTCCTTTTAAGCATCTGGTCGTCACAAACGTTTTGACTACTTGTGGAGCCAAAACGTACTCCGTATGAGTCAGATATCCATGTTTCAGTTAGCACTGCGCAAAACTGATTCCGAACGGCAGTTACAGACTAGTTCTTGTGTATTTGCATTCGATTTTTTCCATTCTACTTCACTAAACATTTCCAGATGAGATCCAATTACATGTAGGGAAATGCAAGAGACCTCGGTTATGATGATGCACTAGGTCCATAGCTGGGACTTTGTGTATGTTCTCGAAATACGTTTGTCGAGTGGTCATTAAGAAAGTTTCTATAAAAGTTTCTAAACGAACTCCTTAAGAAAAGTTCTCCAAAAGTTCCCTATGAAAGAATCCTTTGAAGCATCTGGTCGTCACAAACGTTTTGACTACTTGTGGAGCCAAAACGGACTCCGTATGAGTCAGATATCCATGTTTCAGTTAACAGTGCGCAAAACTGATTCCGAACGACGGTTACAGACTAGTTCTCGTGTAGTTGCATTCGATTTTTTTCCATTCTACTTCACTAACCATCTCCATATGAGATCCAATTACTTGTAGGGAAATGCAAGAGACCTCAGTTATGATGATGCACTAGGTCCATAGCTGGGACTTTCTGTATGTTCTCGAAATGCGTCTGTCGAGTGCTCATTAAGAAAGTTTCTATAAAAGTTTCTGAACGAACTACTTAAGAAAAGTTCTCCAAAAGTTCCCTATGAAAGAATCCTTTGAAGCATTTGGTCGTCACAAATGTTTTGACTACTTGTGGAACCAAAACGGACTCCGTATGAGTCAGATATCCATGTTTCAGTTAACACTGCGCAAAACTGATTTCGAACGACGGTTACAAACTAGTTCTTGTGTAGTTCCATTCGATTTTTTCCATTCTACTTCACTAAACATCTCCATATGAGATCCAATTACTTGTAGGGAAATGCAAGAGACCTCAGTTATGATGATGCACTAGGTCCATAGCTGGGACTTTGTGTATGTTCTCGAAATACGTTTGTCGAGTGCTCATTAAGAATGTTTCTATACAAGTTTCTGAACGAACTCGTTAAGAAAAGTTCTCCAAAAGTTCCCTATGAAAGAATCCTTTGAAGCATCTCGTTGTCACAAAAGTTTTGACTACTTCTGGAGCCAAAATGGACTCCGTATGAGTCAGATACCCATGTTTCAGTTAACACTTCGCAAAACTGATTTCGAACGACGGTTACAGACTAGTTCTTTTGTACTTGCATTTGATTTTTTTCCATTCTACTTCACATTGGATCTCCATATGAGATCCAATTACTTGTAGGGAAATGCAAGAGACCTCAGTTATGATGATGCACTAGGTCCATAGCTGGCACTTTGTGTATGTTCTCGAAATGCGTTTGTGGGGTGCTCATTTAGAAAGTTTCGATACAAGTTTTTGAACGAACTCCTTAAGAAAAGTTCTCCAATAGTTCCCTATTAAAGAATGCTTTGAAGCATCTGGTCGTCACAAACATTTGACTACTTGTGGAGCCAAAACAGACTCCGTATAAGTCAGATATCCATGTTTCAGTTAACACCGCGCAAAACCGATTCCGAACGACAGTTACAGACTAGTTCTTGTGTAGTTGCATTCGATTTTTTCCATTGTACTTCACTAAACATCTCCATATGAGATCCAATTACTTGGAGGGAAATGCAAGAGACCTCACTTATGATGATGCACTAGGTCCATAGCTGGGACTTTGTGTATGTTCTCGAAATGCGTCTGTCGAGTGCTCATTAAGAAAGTTTCTATAAAAGTTTTCTGAACGAACTCCTTAAGAAAAGTTCTCCAAAAGTTCCCTATGAAAGAATCCTTTGAAGCATCTGGTCGTCACAAACGTTTTGACTACTTGTGGAGCCAAAACGGACTCCGTATGAGTCAGATATCCATGTTTTAGTTAACACTGCACAAAACAGATTCCGAACGGCAGTTACAGACTAGTTCTTGTGTATTTGCATTCGATTTTTTCCATTCTACTTCACTAAACATTTCCAGATGAGATCCAATTACATGTAGGGAAATGCAAGAGACCTCAGTTATGATGATGCACTAGGTCCATAGCTTGGACTTTGTGTATGTTCTCGAAATACGTTTGTCGAGTGGTCATTAAGAAAGTTTCTATACAAGTTTCTAAACGAACTCCTTAAGAAAAGTTCTCCAAAAGTTCCCTCTGACAGAATCCTTTGAAGCATCTGGTCGTCACAAATGTTTTGACTACTTGTGGTGCCAAAATGGACTCCGTATGAGTCGATACCCATGTTTCAGTTAACACTTCGCAAAACTGATTCCGAACGACAGTTACAGACTAGTTCTTGTGTAGTTGCATTTGATTTTTTCCATTCTACTTCACTAAACATCTCCATATGAGATCCAATTACTTGTAGGGAAATGCAAGAGACCTCAGTTATGATGATGCACTAGGTCCATAGCTGGGACTTTGCGTATGTTCTCGAAATGCGTTTGTGGAGTGCTCATTAAGAAAGTTTATATATAAGTTTTTGAATGAACTCCTTAAGAAAAGTTCTCCAATATTTCCCTATGAAAGAATCCTTTGAAGCATCTGGTCGTCACAAACATTTTGACTACTTGTGGAGCCAAAACGTACTCCGTATGAGTCAGATATCCATGTTTCAGTTAACACTGCGCAAAACTGATTCCGAACGACGGTTACAGACTAGTTCTTGTGTAGTTGTATTCGATTTTTTCCATTCTACTTCACGTTGGATCTCCATATGAGATCCAATTATTTGTAGGGAAATTCAAGAGACCTCAGTTATGATGACGCACTAGGTCCATAGCTGGCACTTTGTGTATGTTCTCGGAATGCGTTTGTCGATTGCTCATTAAGAAAGTTTCTATACAATTTTCTAAACAAACTCCTTAAGAAAAGTTCTCCAAAAGTTCCTTATGAAAGAATCCTTTGGAGCATCTGGTCGTGACAAACATTTTGACTACTTGTGGTGCCAAAACGGACTCCGTATGAGTCAGATATCCATGTTTCAGTTAACACCGCGCAAAACTGATTCCGAACGATGGTTACAGACTAGTTCTTGTGTAGTTGCATTCGATTTTTTTCCATTCTACTTCACTAACCATCTCCATATGAGATCTAGTTACTTGTAGGGAAATGCAAGAGACCTCAGTTATGATGATGGACTAGGTCCATAGCTGGGACTTTGTGTATGTTCTCGAAATGCGTTTTTCGAGTTCTCATTAAGACAGTTCCTATGAAAGTTTCTAAACGAACTCATTAAGAAAAGTTCACCAAAAGTTCCCTATTAAAGAATCCTTTGAAGCATCTGGTCGTCACAAACGTTTTGACTACTTGTGGAGCCAAAACAGACTCCGTATGAGTCAGATATCCATGTTTCAGTTAACACTGCGCAAAACTGATTCCGAACGAAAGTTACAGACCAGTTCTTTTGTAGCTGCATTCGATTGTTTTCCATTATACTTCACTAAACATCTCCATATGAGATGTAATTACTTTTAGGGAAATGCAAGAGACCTCTGTTATGATGATGCACTAGGTCCATAGCTGGGACTTTGTATATGTTCTTGAAATGCGTTTGTCGAGTGCTCATTAAGAAAGTTTCTTAAAAGTTTTCTGAACGAACTCCTTAAGAAAAGTTCTCCAAAAGTTCCCTATGAAAGAATCCTTTGAAGCATTTGGTCGTTACAAACGTTTTGACTACTTGTGGAGCCAAAACGGACTCCGTATGAGTCAGATATCCATGTTTTAGTTAACACTGCACAAAACAGATTCCGAACGGCAGTTACAGACTAGTTCTTGTGTATTTGCATTCGATTTTTTCCATTCTACTTCACTAAACATTTCCAGATGAGATCCAATTACATGTAGGGAAATGCAAGAGACCTCAGTTATGATGATGCACTAGGTCCATAGCTGGGACTTTGTGTATGTTCTCGAAATACGTTTGTCGAGTGCTCATTAAGAAAGTTTCTATACAAGTTTCTAAACGAACTCCTTAAGAAAAGTTCTCCAAAAGTTCCCTATGAAAGAATCCTTTGAAGCATCTGGTCGTCACAAACGTTTTGACTACTTGTGGAGCCAAAATGGACTCCGTATGAGTCAGATACCCATGTTTCAGTTAACACTTCGCAAAACTGATTCCGAACGACAGTTACAGACTAGTTCTTGTGTAGCTGCATTCGATTTTTTCCATTCTACTTCACTAAACATCTCCATATGAGATCCAATTACTTGTAGGGAAATGCAAGAGACCTCAGTTATGATGATGCACTAGGTCCATAGCTGGGACTTTGTGTATGTTCTCGAAATGCGTTTGTCGAGTGCTCATTAAGAAAGTTTATATATAAGTTTTTGAATGAACTCCTTAAGAAAAGTTCTCCAATATTTCCCTATGAAAGAATCCTTTGAAGCATCTGGTCGTCACAAACATTTTGACTACTTGTGGAGCCAAAACGGACTCCGTATGAGTCAAATATCCATGTTTCAGTTAACACTACGCAAAACTGATTACGAACGACGGTTACAGACTAGTTCTTGTGTAGTTGTATTCGATTTTTTCCATTCTACTTCACGTTGAATCTCCATATGAGATCCAATTACTTGTAGGGAAATGCAAGAGACCTCAGTTATGATGACGCACTAGGTCCATAGCTGGCACTTTGTGTATGTTCTCGAAATGCGTTTGTCGATTGCTCATTAAGAAAGTTTCTATACAAGTTTCTAAACAAACTCCTTAAGAAAAGTTCTCCAAAAGTTCCTTATGAAAGAATCCTTTGGAGCATCTGGTCGTGACAAACATTTTGACTACTTGTGGTGCCAAAACGGACTCCGTATGAGTCAGATATCCATGTTTGAGTTAACATTGCGCAAAACTGATTCCGAACGACGGTTACAGACTAGTTCTTGTGTAGTTGCATTCGATTTTTTTCCATTCTACTTCACTAACCATCTCCATATGAGATATAGTTACTTGTAGGGAAATGCAAGAGACCTCAGTTATGATGATGCACTAGGTCCATAGCTGGGACTTTGTGTATGTTCTCGAAATGCGTTTTTCGAGTTCTCATTAAGAAAGTTTCTATAAAAGTTTCTAAACGAACTCATTAAGAAAAGTTCTCCAAAAGTTCCCTATGAAAGAATCCTTTGAAGCATCTGGTCTTCACAAACATTTTGACTACTTGTGGAGCCAAAACGGAGTCCGTATGAGTCAAATATCCATGTTTCAGTTAACACTACGCAAAACTGATTCCGAACGACGGTTACAGACTAGTTCTTGTGTAGTTGCATTCGATTTTTTTCCATTCTACTTCACTAACCATCTGCATATGAGATCCAGTTACTTGTAGGGAAATGCAAGAGACCTGAGTTATGATGATTCACTAGGTCCATAGCTGGGACTTTGTGTATGTTCTCGAAATGCGTTTGTCGAGTTCTCATTAAGAAAGTTTCTATAAAATTTCTGAACGAACTCCTTAAGAAAAGTTCTCCAAAAGTTCCCTATGAAATAATCCTTTGAAGCATCTAGTCGTCACAAACGTTTTGACTACTTGTGGAGCCAAAACGGACTCTATATGAATCAGATATCCATGTTTCTGTTAACACTGCGCAAAACTAATTCCGAACGACGGTTATAGACTAGTTCTTGTGTAGTTGCATTCGATTTTTTTTCCATTCTACTTCACTAAACATCTCCATATGAGATCCAATTACTTGTAGGGAAATGCAAGAGACCTCAGTTATGATGATGCACTAGGTCCATAGCTGGGACATTGTGTATGTTCTCAAAATGCGTTTCTCAAGTGCTAATTAAGAAAGTTTCTTTACAAGTTTCTGAACGAACTCCTTAAGAAAAGTTCTCCAAAAGTTCCCTATGAAAGAATACTTTGAAGAATCTGGTCGTCACGAACGTTTTGACTACTTGTGGGGCCAAACCGGAGTCCGTATGATTCAGATATCCATGTTTCAGTTAACACTACACAAAACTTATTCCGAACGATGGTTACAGACTAGTTCTTGTGTAATTGCATTCAATTTTTTCCATTCTACTTCACATTGTATCACCATATGAGATCCAATTACTTCTAGGGAAATGCAAGAGACCTAAGTTATGATGATGCACTAGGTCCATAGCTGGGACATTGTGTATGTTCTCAAAATGCGTTTCTCAAGTGCTAATTAAGAAAGTTTCTTTACAAGTTTCTGAACGAACTCCTTAAGAAAAGTTCTCCAAAAGTTCCCTATGAAAGAATACTTTGAAGAATCTGGTCGTCACGAACGTTTTGACTACTTGTGGGGCCAAACCGGAGTCCGTATGATTCAGATATCCATGTTTCAGTTAACACTACACAAAACTTATTCCGAACGATGGTTACAGACTAGTTCTTGTGTAATTGCATTCAATTTTTTCCATTCTACTTCACATTGTATCACCATATGAGATCCAATTACTTCTAGGGAAATGCAAGAGACCTCAGTTATGATGATGCACTAGGTCCATAGCTGGGACTTTGTGTATGTTCTCGAAATGCGTTTGTGGAGTGCTCATTAAGAAAGTTTATATATAAGTTTTTGAACGAACTCCTTAGGAAAAGTTCTCCAATAGTTCCCTATGAAAGAATCCTTTGAAGCATCTGGTCGTCACAAACATTTTGACTACTTGTGGAGCCAAAACGGACTCCGTATGAGTCAAATATCCATGTTTCAGTTAACACTACGCAAAACTGATTCCGAACGACGGTTACAGACTAGTTCTTGTGTAGTTGCATTCGATTTTTTCCATTCTACTTCACATTGGATCTCCATATGAGATCCAATTACTTGTAGGGAAATGCAACAGACCTCAGTTATGATGACGCACTAGGTCCATAGCTGGCACTTTGTGTATGTTCTCGAAATGCGTTTGTCGATTGCTCATTAAGAAAGTTTCTATACAAGTTTCTGAACAAACTCCTTAAGAAAAGTTCTCCAAAAGTTCCTTGTGAAAGAATCCTTTGGAGCATCTGGTCGTGACAAACATTTTGACTACTTGTGGTGCCAAAACGGACTCCGTATGAGTCAGATATCCATGTTTGAGTTAACATTGCGCAAAACTGATTCCGAACGACGGTTACAGACTAGTTCTTGTGTAGTTGCATTCGATTTTTTTCCATTCTACATCACATTGGATCTCCATATGAGATCCAATTACTTGTAGGGAAATGCAAGAGACCTCAGTTATGATGATGCACTAGGTCCATAGCTGGCACTTTGTGTATGTTCTTGAAATGCGTTTGTGGGGTGCTCATTAAGAAAGATTCTATACAAGTTTCTGAATGAACTCCTTAAGAACAGTTTCCAAAACTTCCCTTGAGTCCTCTGGTCGTCACAAACGTTTTGACTACTTGTGGAGCCAAAACGGACTCCGTATGAGTCAGATATCCATGTTTCAGTTAACACTGTGCAAAACTGATTCCGAACGACAGTTACAGACTAGTTCTTGTTTAGTTGCATTCGATTTTTTCCATTGTACTTCACTAACCATCTCCATATGAGATCTAGTTACTTGTAGGGAAATGCAAGAGACCTCAGTTATGATGATGCACTAGGTCCATAGCTGGGACTTTGTGTATGTTCTCGAAATGCGTTTTTCGAGTTCTCATTAAGAAAGTTTCTATAAAAGTTTCTAAACGAACTCCTTAAGAAAAGTTCTCCAAAAGTTCCCTATTAAAGAATCCTTTGAAGCATCTGGTCGTCACAAACGTTTTGACTACTTGTGGAGCCAAACAGACTCCGTATGAGTCAGATATCCATGTTTCAGTGAACACTGCGCAATACTGATTCCGGACGACAGTTACAGACTAGTTCTTGTGTAGTTGCATTCGATTTTTTTCCATTCTACTTCACTAACCATCTCCATATGAGATCCAGTTACTTGTAGGGAAATGCAAGAGACCTGAGTTATGATGATTCACTAGGTCCATAGCTAGGACTTTGTGTATGTTCTCGAAATGCGTTTGTCGAGTTCTCATTAAGAAAGTTTCTATAAATATTCTGAACGAACTCCTTAAGGAAAGTTCTCCAAAAGTTCCCTATGAAAGAATCCTTTGAAGCATCTGGTCGTCACAAACGTTTTGACTACTTGTGGAGCCAAAACGTACTCCGTATGAGTCAGATATCCATGTTTCAGTTAACACTGCGCAAAACTGATTCCGAACGACCGTTACAAACTAGTTCTTGTGTAGTTGCATTCAATTTTTTCCATTATACTTCACTAAAGATCTCCATATGAGATCCAATTACTTGTAGAGAAATGCAAGAGACCTCAGTTATGATGATGCACTAGGTCCATAGCTGGGACTTTGTGTACGTTCTCGAAATGCGTTTGTCGAGTTCTCATTAAGAAAGTTTCTATAAAAGTTTCTGAACGAACTCCTTAAGAAAACTTCTCCAAAAGTTCCATATGAAAGAATCCTTTGAAGCATCTGGTCTGCAAAAACATTTTGACTACTTGTGGAGCCAAAACGGACTCCGTATGAGTCAGATATCCATGTTTCAGTTAACACTGCGCAAAACTGATTCCGAACGACGGTTACAGACTAGCTCTTGTGTAGTTGCATTCGATTTATTCAATTGTACTTCACTAAACATCTCCATATGAGATCCAATTACTTGTAGGGAAATGCAAGAGACCTCAGTTATGATGATGCACTAGGTCCATAGCTGGGACTTTCTGTATGTTCTCGAAATGCGTTTGTCGAGTGCTCATTAAGAAAGTTTCTATAAAAGTTTCTGAACGAACTACTTAAGAAAAGTTCTCCAAAAGTTCCCTATGAAAGAATCCCTTGAAGCATTTGGTCGTCACAAATGTTTTGACTACTTGTGGAGCCAAAACGGACTCCGTATGAGTTAGATATCCATGTTTCAGTTAACACCGCACAAAACTGATTCCGAACGACAGTTACAGACTAGTTCTTGTGTAGTTGCATTCGATTTTTTCTATTCTACTTCACTAAACATCTGCATATGAGATCCAATTACTGGTAGGGAAATACAAGAGACCTCAGTTATGATGATGCACTAGGTCCATAGCTGGGACTTTGTGTATGTTCTCGAAATACGTTTGTCGATTGCTCATTAAGAAAGTTTCTATACAAGTTTCTGAACGAAGTCCTTAAGAAAAGTTCTCCAAAAGTTCCCTATGAAAGAATCCTTTGAAGCATCTGGTCGTCACAAACGTTTTGACTACTTGTGGAGCCAAAACGGACTCAGTATGAGTCAGATACCCATGTTTCAGTTAACACTTCGCAAAACTGATTCCGAACGACGGTTACAGACTAGTTCTTGTGTACTTGCATTTGATTTTCTTCCATTCTACTTCACATTGGATCTCCATATGAGATCCAATTACTTGTAGGGAAATGCAAGAGACCTCAGTTATGATGATGCACTAGGTCCATAGCTGGCACTTTGTGTATGTTCTCGAAATGCGTTTGTGGGGTGCTCATTTAGAAAGTTTCGATACAAGTTTTTGAACGAACTCCTTAAGAAAAGTTCTCCAATAGTTCCCTATGAAAGGATCCTTTGAAGCATCTGGTCGTCACAAACATTTGACTACTTGTGTATCAAAACGGACTCCGTATAAGTCAGATATCCATGTTTCAGTTAACACCGCACAAAACTGATTTCGAACGACAGTTACAGACTAGTTCTTGTGTAGTTGCATTCGATTTTTTCCTTTGTACTTCAATAAACATCTCCATATGAGATCCAATTACTTGTTGGGAAATTCAAGAGACCTCAGTTATGATGATGCACTAGGTCCATAGCTGGGACTTTGTGTATGTTCTCGAAATGCGTCTGTCGAGTGCTCATTAAGAAAGTTTCTATAAAAGTTTCTGAACGAACTCCTTAAGAAAAGTTCTCCAAAAGTTCCCTATGAAAGAATCCTTTCAAGCATCTGGTTGTCACAAATGATTCGACTACTTGTGGATCCAAAACGGACTCCGTATGAGTCAGATATCCATGTTTCAGTTAACACTGCGCAAAACTGATTCCGAACGACGGTTACAAACTAGTTCTTGTGTAGTTGCATTCGATTTTTTTCCATTGTACTTCACTAACCATCTCCATATGAGATCCAGTTACTTGTAGGGAAATGCAGGAGACCTCAGTTATGATGATGCACTAGGTCCATAGCTGGGACTTTGTGTATGTTCTCGAAATGCGGTTGTCGAGTTCTCATTAAGAAAGTTTCTATAAAAGTTTCTGAACGAACTCCTTAAGAAAAGTTCCCCAAAAGTTCCCTATTAAAGAATCCTTTGAAGCATCTGGTCGTCACAAACGTTTTGACTACTTGTGGAGCCAGAACGGACTCCGTATGAATCATATATCCATGTTTCAGAGAACACTGCGCAAAACTGATTCCGAACGACAGTTACAGACTAGTTCTTGTGTAGTTGTATTCGATTTTTTTTCCATTCTACTTCACTAACCATCTCCATATGAGATCCAGTTACTTGTAGGGAAATGCAAGAGAACTGAGTTATGATGATTCACTAGGTCCATAGCTGGGACTTTGTGTATGTCCTCGAAATGCGTTTGTCGAGTTCTCATTAAGAAAGTTTCTATAAAATTTTCTGAACGAACTCCTTAAGGAAAATTCTCCAAAATTCCCTATGAAAGAATCCTTTGAAGCATCTGGTCGTCACAAACGCTTTGACTACTTGTGGAGCCAAAACGTACTCCGTATGAGTCAGATATCCATGTTTCAGTTAACACTGCGCAAAACTGATTCCGAACAACCGGTACAGACTAGTTCTTGTGTAGTTGCATTCAATTTTTTCCATTATACTTCACTAAACATCTCCATATGAGATCCAATTACTTGTAGGGAAATGCAAGAGACCTCAGTTATGATGATGCACTAGGTCCATAACTCGGACTTTGTGTATGTTCTCGAAATACGTTTGTCGAGTTCTCATTAAGAAAGTTTCTATAAAAGTTTCTGAACGAACTCCTTAAGAAAGGTTCTCCAAAAGTTCCATATGAAAGAATCCTTTGAAGCATCTGGTCGTCACAAACATTTTGACTACTTGTGGAGCCAAAACGGACTCCGTATGAGTCAGATATCCATGTTTCAGTTAACACTGCGCAAAACTTATTCCGAACGACAGTTACAGACTAGTTCTTGTGTAGTTGCATTCGATTTTTTCCATTGTACTTCACTAAACATCTCCATATGAGATCCAATTACTTGTAGGGAAATGCAAGAGACCTCAGTTATGATGATGCACTAGGTCCATAGCTGGGACTTTGTGTATGTTCTCGAAATGCGTATGTCGAGTGCTCATTAGGAAAGTTTCTATAAAAGTTTCTGAACGAACTCCTTAAGAAAAGTTCTCCAAAAGTTCCCTATGAAAGAATCCTTTGAAGCATTTGGTCGTCACAAATGTTTTGACTACTTGTGGAGCCAAAACGGACTCCGTATGAGTCAGATATCCATGTTTCAGTTAACAGTGCGCAAAACTGATTCCGAACGACGGTTACAGACTAGTTCTTGTGTAGTTGCATTCGATTTTTTCCATTCTACTTCACTAAACATCTCCATATGAGATCCAATTACTTGTAGGTAAATGCAAGAGACCTCAGTTATGATGATGCACTAGGTCCATAGCTGGGAGTTTGTGTATGTTCTCGAAATACGTTTGTCGAGTGCTCATTAAGAAAGTTTTTATACAAGTTTCTGAACGAACTCCTTAAGAAAAGTTATCCAAAAGTTACCTATGAAAGAATCCTTTGAAGCATCTGGTCGTCACAAACGTTTTGACTACTTGTGGAGCCAAAACGGACTCCGTATGAGTCAGTTACCCATGTTTCAGTTAACACTTCGCAAAACTGATTCCGAACGACGGTTACAGACTAGTTCTTGTGTAGTTGCATTTGATTTTTTCCATTCTACTTCACATTGGATCTCCATATGAGATCCAATTACTTATAGGGAAATGCAAGAGACCTCAGTTATGATGATGCACAAGGTCCATAGCTGGCACTTTGTGTATGTTCTCGAAATGCGTTTTTGGGGTGGTCATTTAGAAAGTTTCGATACAAGTTTTTGAACGAACTCCTTAAGAAAAGTTCTCCAATAGTTACCTATGATAGAATCCTTTGAAGCATCTGGTCGTCACAAACATTTGACTACTTGTGGAGCCAAAACGGATTCCGTATATGTCAGATATCCATGTTTCATTTAACACCGCGCAAAACTGATTCCGAACGACAGTTACAGACTAGTTCTTGTGTAGTTGCATTCGATTTTTTCCATTCTACTTCACTAAACATCTCCATATGAGATCCAATTACTTGTAGGGAAATGCAAGAGACCTCAGTTATGATGATGCACTAGGTCCATAGCTGGGACTTTGTGTATGTTCTCGAAATGCGTTTGTCGAGTTCTCATTAAGAAAGTTTCTATAAAAGTTTCTGAACGAACTCCTTAAGAAAAGTTCTCCAAAAGTTCCCTATGAAAGAATCCTTTGAAGCGACTGGTCGTCACAAACGTTTTGACTACTTGTGGAGCCAAAACGGACTCCGTATGAGTCAGATATCCATGTTTCAGTTAACACTGCGCAAAACTGATTCCGAACGACAGTTACAGACTAGTTCTTGTGTAGTTGCATTCGATTTTTTTCCATTCTCCTTCACTAACCATCTCCATATGAGATCCAGTTACTTGTAGGAAAATGCATGAGACCTCAGTTATGATGATGCACTAGGTTCATAGCTGGGACTTTGTGTATTTTCTCGAAATGCGTTTGTCGAGTTCTCATTAAGAAAGTATCTATAAAACTTTCTGAACGAACTCCTTAAGGAAAGTTCTCCAAAAGCTCCCTATGAAAGAGTCCTTTGAAGCATCTGATCGTCACAAATGTTTTGACTACTTGTGGTGCCAAAACGTACTCCGTATGAGTCAGATATCCATGTTTCAGTTAACACTGCGCAAAACTGATTCCGAACGACCGTTACAGACTAGTTCTTGTGTAGTTGCATTCAATCTTTTCCATTATACTTCATTAAACATCTCCATATGAAATCCAATTACTTGTAGGGAAATGCAAGAGACCTCAGTTATGATGATGCACTAGGTCCATAGCTGGGACTTTGTGTATGTTCTCGAAATGCGTTTGTCGAGTTCTCATTAAGAAAGTTTCTATAAAAGTTTCTGAACGAACTCCTTAAGAAAAGTTCTCCAAAAGTTCCATATGAAAGAATCCTTTGAAGCATCTGGTCGTCACAAACATTTTGACTACTTGTGGAGCCAAAACGGACTCCGTATGAGTCAGATATCCATGTTTCAGTTAACACTGCGCAAAACTGATTCCGAACGACAGTTACACACTAGTTCTTGTGTAGTTGCATTCGATTTTTTCCATTGTACTTCACTAAACATCTCCATATGAGATCCAATTACGTGTAGGGAAATGCAAGAGACCTCAGTTATGATGATGCACTAGGTCCATAGCTGGGACTTTGTGTATGTTCTCAAAATGCGTTTGTCGAGTGCCCATTAGGAAAGTTTCTATACAAGTTTCTGAACGAACTCCTTAAGAAAAGTTCTCCAAAAGTTCCCTATGAAAGAATCTTTTGAAGCAGCTGGTCGTCACAAATATTTTGACTACTTGTGGAGCCAAAACGGACTCCGTATGAGTCAGATATCCATGTTTCAGTTAACACTGCGCCAAACTGATTCCGAACTACGGTTACAGACTAGTTCTTGTGTAGTTGCATTTGATTTTTTTCCATTCTACTTCACATTGGATCTCCATATGAGATCCAATTACTTGTAGGGAAATGCAAGAGACCTCAGTTATGATGATGCACTAGGTCCATAGCTGGCACTTTGTGTACGTTCTCGAAATGCGTTTGTGGAGTGGTCATTAAGAAAGTTTTTATACAAGTTTCTGAACGAACTCCTTAAGAAAAGTTCTCCAACAGTTCCCTATGAAAGAATCCTTTGAAGCATCTGGTCGTCACAAACGTTTTGACTACTTTTGTAGCCAAAACGGACTCCGTATGAGTCAGATATCCATGTTTCAGTTAACACTGCGCAAAACTGATTCCGAACGACAGTTACAGACTAGTTCTTGTGTAGTTGCATTCAATTTTTGCGATTCTACTTCACTAAACATCTCCATATGAGATCCAATTACTTGTAGGGAAACGCAAGAGACCTCAGTTATGATGATGCACTAGGTCCATAGCTGGGACTTTGTGTATGTTCTCGAAATGCGTTTCTCGAGTGCTCATTAAGAAAGTTTCTATACAAGTTTCTGAATGAACTCCTTAAGAAAAGTTCTCCAAAAGTTCCGTATGAAACAATCCTTTGAATCATCTAGTCATCACAAAAGTTTTCACTACTTGTAGAGCTAAAACGGAGTCCGTATGAGTCAGATATCCATGTTTCAGTTAACAGTGCGCAAAACTGATTCCGAACGGCAGTTACAGACTAGTTTTTGTGTAGTTGCATTCGATTTTTTCCATTCTACTTCACTAAACATCTCCGTATGAGATCTAATTACTTGTAGGGATATGCAAGAGACCTCATTTATGATGATGCACGAGGTCCATAGCTGCGACTTTGTGTATGTTCTCGAAATGCGTTTGTCGAGTGCTCATTAAGAAAGTTCATATACAAGTTTCTGAACGAACTCCTTAAGAAAAGTTCTCCAAAAGTTCCCTATGAAAGAATCCTTTGAAGCATCTGGTCGTCAGAAATGTTTTGACTACTTGTGGAGCCAAAACGGACTCCGTATGTGTCAGATATCCATGTTTCAGTTAACACTGCGCAAAACTGATTCCGAACGACGGTTACAGACTAGTTCTTGTGTAGTTGTATTCGATTATTTTTTCCATTCCACTTCACTAAACATCTCCATATGAGATCCGATTACTTGTAGGGAAATGCAAGAGACCTCAGTTATGATGATGCACTAGGTTCATAGCTGGCACTTTGTGTATGTTCTCGAAATGCGTTTGTCGATTGCTCATTAAGAAAGTTTCTATACAAGTTTCTGAACAAACTCCTTAAGAAAAGTTCTCCAAAAGTTCCTTATGAAAAAATCCTTTGAAGCATCTGGTCGTGACAAACATTTTGACTACTTGTGGAGCCAAAACGGACTCCGTATGAGTCAGACATCCATGTTTCAGTTAACACTGCGCAAAACTGATTCCGAACGACAGTTACAAACTAGTTCTTGTGTAGTTGCATTCAATTTTTTCCATTCTACTTCACTAAACATCTCCATACGAGATCCAATTACTTGTAGGGAAATGCAAGAGACCTCAGTTATGATGATGCACTAGGTCCATAGCTGGGACTTTGTGTGTGTTCTCAAAATGCGTTCGTCGAATACTCATTAAGAAAGTTTCTATAAAAGTTTCTGAACGAACTCCTTAAGAAATGTTCTCCAGAAATTCCCTTTGAAAGAATCCTTTGAAGCATCTGGTCGTCAGAAATGTTTTGACTACTTGTGGAGCCAAAACGGACTCCGTATGAGTCAGATATCCATGTTTCAGTTAACACTGCGCAAAACTGATTCCGAACGACGGTTACAGACAAGTTCTTGTGTAGTTGTATTCGATTTTTTTTCCAATCTACTTCATTAAACATCTCCATATGAGATCCAATTACTTGTAGGGAAATGCAAGAGACCTCAGTTATGATGATGGACTAGGTTCATAGCTGGGACTTTGTGTATGTTCTCGAAATGCGTTTGTCGAGTGCTCATTAAGAAAGTTTCTATTCAAGTTTCTGAACGAACACCTTAATAAAAGTTCTCCAAAAGTTCCCTATGAAAGAATCCTTTGAAGCATCTGGTCGTCACAAACATTTGACTACTTGTGGAGCCAAAACGGACTCCGTATGAGTCAGATATCCATGTTTCAGTTAACACTGCGCAAAACTGATTCCGAACGACACTTACAAACTAGTTCTTGTGTAGTTGCATTCAATTTTTTCCATTATACTTCACTAAAAATCTGCATATGAGATCCACTTACATGTAGGGAAATGCAAGAGACCTCAGTTATGATGATGCACTAGGTCCATAGCTGGGACTTTGTGTATGTTCTCGAAATACGTTTGTCGAGTGGTCATTAAGAAAGTTTCTGTACAAGTTTCTGAACGAACTCCTTAAGAAAAGTTCTCCAAAAGTTCCCTATGAAAGACACCTTTGAAGCATCTGGTCGTCACAAACGTTTTGACTACTTGTGGAGCCAAAACGGACTCCGTATGAGTCAGATATCCATGTTTCAGTTAACACTGCGCAAAACTGATTCCGAACGACAGTTACAAACTAGTTCTTGTGTAGTTGCATTCGATTTTTTCCATTCTACTTCACTAAACATCTCGATATGAGATCCAATTACTTGTAGGGAAATGCAAGAGACCTCAGTTATGATGATGCACCAGGTCCATAGCTGGGACTTTGTGTATGTTCTCGAAATGCGTTTGTCGAGTGCTCATTAAGAATGTTTCTATAAAAGTTTCTGAACGAACTCCTTAAGAAAAGTTCTCCAAAAGTTCCCTATGAAAGAATCCTTTGAAGCATCTCGTCGTCACAAACGTTTTGACTACTTGTGGAGCCAAAACGGACTCCGTATGAGTCAGATATCCATGTTTCAGTTAACACT
>NC_057811.1:162746450-162751683 GCF_018294505.1 Triticum aestivum | reverse complement strand
ATTCCGAACGACGGTTACAGACTAGTTCTTGTGTAGTTGCATTTGATTTTTTCCATTCTACTTCACTAAAACTCTCCATATGAGATCCAATTACTTGTAGGGAAAGGCAAAAGACCTCAGTTATGATGATGCACCAGGTCCATAGCTGGGACTTTGTGTATGTTCTCGAAATGCGTTTGTCGAGTGCTCATTAAGAATGTTTCTATAAAAGTTTCTGAACGAACTCCTTAAGAAAAGTTCTCCAGAAGTTCCCTATGAAAGAATCCTTTGAAGCATCGCGTCGTCACAAACGTTTTTACTACTTGTGGAGCCAAAACGGACTCCGTATGAGTCAGATATCCATGTTTCAGTTAACACTGCGCAAAACTGATTCCGAACGACGGTTACAGACTAGTTCTTGTGTAGTTGCATTTGATTTTTTCCATTCTACTTCACTAAACATCTCCATATGAGATCCAATTACTTGTAGGGAAATGCAAGAGACCTCAGTTATGATGATGCACCAGGTCCATAGCTGGGACTTTGTGTATGTTCTCGAAATGCGTTTGTCAAGTGCTCATTTAGAAAGTTTCTATACAAGTTTCTGAACGAACTACTTCATAAAAGTTGTCCAAAAGTTCCCTATGAAAGAATCCTTTGAAGCATCTGGTCGTCACAAACGTTTTGACTACTTGTGGAGCCAAAACGGACTCCGTATGAGTCAGATATCCATGTTTCAGTTAACACTTCGCAAAACTGATTCCGAACGACAGTTACAGACTAGTTCTTGTGTAGTTGCATTCGATTTTTTTCCATTATACTTCACTAAACATCTCCATATGAGATCCAATTACATGTAGGGAAATGCAAGAGACCTCAGTTATGATGATGCACTAGGTTCATAGCTGGGACTTTGTGTATGTTCTCGAAATGCGTTTGTCGAGTGCTCATTAAGAAAGTTTCTATACGAGTTTCTGAACGAACTCCTTAAGAAAAGTTCTCCAAAATTTCCCTATGAAAGAATCCTTTGAAGCATCTGGTCGTCACAAATGTTTTGACTACTTGTGGAGCCAAAACGGACTCCGTATGAGTCAGATATCCATGTTTCAGTTAACACTGCGCAAAACTGATTCCGAACGACAGTTACAGACTAGTTCTTGTGTAGTTGCATTTGATTTTTTCCATTCTACTTCACTAAACATCTCCATATGAGATCCGATTACTTGTAGGTAAATGCAAGAAACCTTAGTTATGATGATGCACTAGGTCCATAGCTGGGACTTTGTGTATGTTGTCGAAATGCGTTTGTCAAGTGCTCATTAAGAAAGTTTCTATAAAAGTTTCTGAACGAATTCCTTCAGAAAATTTCTCCAAAAGTTCGATATGAAAGAATCCTTTGAAGCATCTGGTCTTCACAAACGTTTTGACTACTTGTGGAGCCAAAGCAGACTCCGTATGAGTCAGATATCCATGTTTTAGTTAACACTGCGCAAAACTAATTCCGAACGACAGTTACAGACTAGTTCTTGTGTAGTTTCATTCGATTTTTTCCATTCTACTTCACTAAACATCTCCATATGAGATCCAATTACTTGTAGGGAAATGGAAGAGACCTCAGTTATGATGATGCACTAGGTGCTTAGCTGGGACTTTGTGTATGTCCTCGAAATGCGTCTGTGGAGTGCTCATTAAGAAAGTTTCTATACAAGTTTCTGAACGAACTCCTTGAGAAAAGTTCTCCAAAAGTTCCCTATGAAAGAATCCTTTGAAGCATCTAGTCGTCACAAATGTTTTGACTACTTGTGGGGCCAAAACGGACTCTGTATGAGTCAGATATCCATGTTTCAATTAACACTGCGCTAAACTGATTCCGAACGACCGTTACAGACTAGTTCTTGTGTAGTTGCATTCGATTTTTTCCATTCTTCTTCACTAAACATCTCCATATGAGATCCGATTACTTGTAGGGAAATGCAAGAGACCTCAGTTATGATGATGCACTAGGTCCATAGCTGGTACTTTGTGTATGTTCTTGAAATGCGTTTGTCGAGTGCTCATTAAGAAAGTTTCTATACAAGTTTCTGAACGAACTCTGTAAGAAACGTTCTCCAAAAGTTCCCTATGAAAGAATCCTTTGAAGCATATGGTCATCACAAACGTTTTGACTACTTGTGGAGCCAAAACGGACTTCGTATGAGTCAGATATCCATGTTTCAGTTAACACTGCGCAAAACTGATTCCGAACGACAGTTATAAACTAGTTCTTGTGTAGTTGCATTCAATTTTTTCAATTCTACTTCACTAAACATCTCCATATGAGATCCAATTACTTGCAGGGAAATGCAAGACACCTCAGTTATGATGATGCACTAGGTTCATAGCAGGGACTTTGTGTATGTTCACGAAATGCGTTTGTCGAGTGCTCATTAAGAAAGTTTCTATACAAGTTTCTGGACGAACACCTTAAGAAAGGTTCTCCAAAAGTTCCCTATGAAAGAATCCTTTGAAGCATCTGGTCGTCACAAACGTTTTGACTACTTGTGGAGCCAAAACGGACTCCGTATGAGTCAGATACCCATGTTTCAGTTAACACTTCGCAAAACTGATTCCGAACGACGGGTACAGACTAGTTCTTGTGTACTTGCATTTGATTTTTTTCCATTCTACTTCACATTGGATCTCCATATGAGATCCAATTACTTGTAGGGAAATGCAAGAGACCTCAGTTATGATGATGCACTAGGTCCATAGCTGGGACTTTGTGTATGATCTCGAAATGCGTTTGTCGAGTGTTCATTAAGAAAGTTTATATACAAGTTTCTGAACGAACTCCTTAATAAAAGTTCTCCAAAAGTTCCCTATGAAAGAATCCTTTGAAGCATCTGGTCGTCGCAAACGTTTTGACTACTTGTGGAGCCAAAACGGACTCCGTATGAGTCAGATATCCATGTTTCAGTTAACACTGTGCCAAACTGATTCCGAACGACAGTTACAGACTAGTTCTTGTGTAGTTGCATTGGATTTTTCCATTCTACTTCACTAAACATCTCCATATGAGATCCGATTACTTGTAGGGAAATGCAAGAGACCTTAGCTATGATGATGCACTAGGTGCATAGCTGGGACTTTGTGTATGTTCTCGAAATGCGTTTGTCGAGTGCTCATTAAGAAAGTTTCTACAAAAGTTTCTGAACGAACTCCTTACGAAAAGTTCTCCAAAAGTTACCTATGAAAGAATCCTTTGAAGCATCTGGTCGTCACAAACGTTTTGACTACTTGTGGAGCCAAAACGGACTCCGTATGAGTCAGATATCCATGTTTCAGTTAACACTGCGCAAAACTGATTCCGAACGACAGTTACAAACTAGTTCTTGTGTAGTTGCATTCAATTTTTTCCATTCTACTTCACTAAACATCTCCATATGAGATCCAATTACTTGTAGGGAAATGCAAGAGACCTCAGTTATGATGATGCACTAGGTCCATAGCTGGGACTTTGTGTGTGTTCTCAAAATGCGTTTGTCGAATACTCATTAAGAAAGTTTCTATAAAAGTTTCTGAACGAACTCCTTAAGAAAAGTTCTCCAGAAGTTCCCTTTGAAAGAATCCTTTGAAGCATCTGGTCGTCAGAAATGTTTTGACTACTTGTGGAGCCAAAACGGACTCCGTATCAGTCAGATATCCATGTTTCAGTTAACACTGCGCAAAACTGATTCCGAACGACGGTTACAGACTAGTTCTTGTGTAGTTGTATTCGATTTTTTTTCCAATCTACTTCATTAAACATCTCCATATGAGATCCAATTACTTGTAGGGAAATGCAAGAGACCTCAGTTATGATGATGGACTAGGTTCATAGCCGGGACTTTGTGTATGTTCTCGAAATGCGTTTGTCGAGTGCTCATTAAGAAAGTTTCTATTCAAGTTTCTGAACGAACACCTTAATAAAAGTTCTCCAAAAGTTCCCTATGAAAGAATCCTTTGAAGCATCTGGTCGTCACAAACATTTGACTACTTGTGGAGCCAAAACGGACTCCGTATGAGTCAGATATCCATGTTTCAGTTAACACTGCGCAAAACTGATTCCGAACGACAGTTACAGACTAGTTCTTGTGTAGTTGCATTGGATTTTTTCCATTCTACTTCACCAAAAATCTCCATATGAGATCCGATTACATGTAGGGAAATGCAAGAGACCTCAGCTATGATGATGCACTAGGTCCATAGCTGGGACTTTGTGTATGTTCTCGAAATACGTTTGTCGAGTGCTCATTAAGAAAGTTTCTATACAAGTTTCTGAACGAACTCCTTAAGAAAAGTTCGCCAAAAGTTCCCTATGAAAGACACCTTTGAAGCATCTGGTGGTCACAAACGTTTTGACTACTTGTGGAGCCAAAACGGACTCCGTATGAGTCAGATATCCATGTTTCAGTTAACACTGCGCAAAACTGATTCCGAACGACAGTTACAAACTAGTTCTTGTGTAGTTGCATTCGATTTTTTCCATTCTACTTCACTAAACATCTCGATATGAGATCCAATTACTTGTAGGGAAATGCAAGAGACCTCAGTTATGATGATGCACCAGGTCCATAGCTGGGACTTTGTGTATGTTCTCGAAATGCGTTTGTCGAGTGCTCATTATGAATGTTTCTATAAAAGTTTCTGAACGAACTCCTTAAGAAAAGTTCTCCAAAAGTTCCCTATGAAAAAATCCTTTGAAGCATCTGGTCGTCACAAACGTTTTGACTACTTGTGGAGCCAAAACGGACTCCGTATGAGTCAGATATCCATGTTTCAGTTAACACTTCGCAAAACTGATTCCGAACGACGGTTACAGACTAGTTCTTGTGTAGTTGCATTTGATTTTTTCCATTCTACTTCACTAAACATCTCCATATGAGATCCAATTACTTGTAGGGAAATGCAAGAGACCTCAGTTATGATGATGCACCAGGTCCATAGCTGGGACTTTGTGTATGTTCTCGAAATGCGTTTGTCGAGTGCTCATTAAGAAAGTTTCTATTCAAGTTTCTGAACGAACACCTTAATAAAAGTTCTCCAAAAGTTCCCTATGAAAGAATCCTTTGAAGCATCTGGTCGTCACAAACATTTGACTACTTGTGGAGCCAAAACGGACTCCGTATGAGTCAGATATCCATGTTTCAGTTAACACTGCGCAAAACTGATTCCGAACGACACTTACAAACTAGTTCTTGTGTAGTTGCATTCAATTTTTTCCATTATACTTCAC
>NC_057811.1:162745330-162746440 GCF_018294505.1 Triticum aestivum | reverse complement strand
AGTTGTATTCGATTTTTTTTCCAATCTACTTCATTAAACATCTCCATATGAGATCCAATTACTTGTAGGGAAATGCAAGAGACCTCAGTTATGATGATGGACTAGGTTCATAGCCGGGACTTTGTGTATGTTCTCGAAATGCGTTTGTCGAGTGCTCATTAAGAAAGTTTCTATTCAAGTTTCTGAACGAATACCTTAATAAAAGTCCTCCAAAAGTTCCATATGAAAGAATCCTTTGAAGCATATGGTCGTCACAAACATTTGACTACTTGTGGAGCCAAAACGGACTCCGTATGAGTCAGATATCCATGTTTCAGTTAACACTGCGCAAAACTGATTCCGAACGACAGTTACAGACTAGTTCTTGTGTAGTTGCATTGGATTTTTTCCATTCTACTTCACCAAAAATCTCCATATGAGATCCGATTACATGTAGGGAAATGCAAGAGACCTCAGCTATGATGATGCACTAGGTCCATAGCTGGGACTTTGTGTATGTTCTCGAAATACGTTTGTCGAGTGCTCATTAAGAAAGTTTCTATACAAGTTTCTGAACGAACTCCTTAAGAAAAGTTCTCCAAAAGTTCCCTATGAAAGACACCTTTGAAGCATCTGGTGGTCACAAACGTTTTGACTACTTGTAGAGCCAAAACGGACTCCGTATGAGTCAGATATCCATGTTTCAGTTAACACTGCGCAAAACTGATTCCGAACGACAGTTACAAACTAGTTCTTGTGTAGTTGCATTCGATTTTTTCCATTCTACTTCACTAAACATCTCGATATGAGATCCAATTACTTGTAGGGAAATGCGAGAGACCTCAGTTATGATGATGCACCAGGTCCATAGCTGGGACTTTGTGTATGTTCTCGAAATGCGTTTGTCGAGTGCTCATTATGAATGTTTCTATAAAAGTTTCTGAACGAACTCCTTAAGAAAAGTTCTCCAAAAGTTCCCTATGAAAGAATCCTTTGAAGCATCTGGTCGTCACAAACGTTTTGACTACTTGTGGAGCCAAAACGGACTACGTATGAGTCAGATATCCATGTTTCAGTTAACACTGCGCAAAACTGATTCCGAACGACGGTTACAGACTAGTTCTTGTGTAG
>NC_057811.1:162744778-162745320 GCF_018294505.1 Triticum aestivum | reverse complement strand
CCATTCTACTTCACTAAACATCTCCATATGAGATCCAATTACTTGTAGGGAAATGCAAGAGACCTCAGTTATGATGATGCACTAGGTCCATAGCTGGGACTTTGTGTGTGTTCTCAAAATGCGTTTGTCGAATACTCATTAAGAAAGTTTCTATAAAAGTTTCTGAACGAACTCCTTAAGAAAAGTTCTCCAGAAGTTCCCTTTGAAAGAATCCTTTGAAGCATCTGGTCGTCAGAAATGTTTTGACTACTTGTGGAGCCAAAACGGACTCCGTATCAGTCAGATATCCATGTTTCAGTTAACACTGCGCAAAACTGATTCCGAACGACGGTTACAGACTAGTTCTTGTGTAGTTGTATTCGATTTTTTTTCCAATCTACTTCATTAAACATCTCCATATGAGATCCAATTACTTGTAGGGAAATGCAAGAGACCTCAGTTATGATGATGGACTAGGTTCATAGCCGGGACTTTGTGTATGTTCTCGAAATGCGTTTGTCGAGTGCTCATTAAGAAAGTTTCTATTCAAGTTTCTGAACGAA
>NC_057811.1:162733946-162744768 GCF_018294505.1 Triticum aestivum | reverse complement strand
ATCTGGTCGTCACAAACGTTTTGACTACTTGTGGAGCCAAAACGGACTACGTATGAGTCAGATATCCATGTTTCAGTTAACACTGCGCAAAACTGATTCCGAACGACGGTTACAGACTAGTTCTTGTGTAGTTGCATTTGATTTTTTCCATTCTACTTCACTAAACATCTCCATATGAGATCCAATTACTTGTAGGGAAATGCAAGAGACCTCAGTTATGATGATGCACCAGGTCCATAGCTGGGACTTTGTGTATGTTCTCGAAATGCGTTTGTCGAGTGCTCATTAAGAAAGTTTCTATTCAAGTTTCTGAACGAACACCTTAATAAAAGTTCTCCAAAAGTTCCCTATGAAGGAATCCTTTGAAGCATCTGGTCGTCACAAACATTTGACTACTTGTGGAGCCAAAACGGACTCCGTATGAGTCAGATATCCATGTTTCAGTTAACACTGCGCAAAACTGATTCCGAACGACACTTACAAACTAGTTCTTGTGTAGTTGCATTCAATTTTTTCCATTATACTTCACCAAAAATCTCCATATGAGATCCAATTACATGTAGGGAAATGCAATAGACCTCAGTTATGATGATGCACTAGGTCCATAGCTGGTACTTTGTGTATGTTCTTGAAATGCGTTTGTCGAGTGCTCATTAAGAAAGTTTCTATACAAGTTTCTGAATGAACTCTGTAAGAAACGTTCTCCAAAAGTTCCCTATGAAAGAATCCTTTGAAGCATATGGTCATCACAAACGTTTTGACTACTTGTGGAGCCAAAACGGACTTCGTATGAGTCAGATATCCATGTTTCAGTTAACACTGCGCAAAACTGATTCCGAACGACAGTTACAAACTAGTTCTTGTGTAGTTGCATTCAAATTCTTCAATTCTACTTCACTAAACATCTCCATATGAGATCCAATTACTTGCAGGGAAATGCAAGACACCTCAGTTATGATGATGCACTAGGTCCATAGCAGGGACTTTGTGTATGTTCACGAAATGCGTTTGTCGAGTGCTCATTAAGAAAGTTTCTATACAAGTTTCTGGACGAACACCTTAAGAAAGGTTCTCCAAAAGTTCCCTATGAAAGAATCCTTTGAAGCATCTGGTCGTCACAAACGTTTTGACTACTTGTGGAGCCAAAACGGACTCCGTATGAGTCAGATACCCATGTTTCAGTTAACACTTCGCAAAACTGATTCCGAACGACGGTTACAGACTAGTTCTTGTGTACTTGCATTTGATTTTTTTCCATTCTACTTCACATTGGATCTCCATATGAGATCCAATTACTTGTAGGGAAATGCAAGAGACCTCAGTTATGATGATGCACTAGGTCCATAGCCGGGACTTTGTGTATGATCTCGAAATGCGTTTGTCGAGTGCTCATTAAGAAAGTTTATATACAAGTTTCTGAACGAACTCCTTAATAAAAGTTCTCCAAAAGTTCCCTATGAAAGAATCCTTTGAAGCATCTGGTCGTCGCAAACGTTTTGACTACTTGTGGAGCCAAAACGGACTCCGTATGAGTCAGATATCCATGTTTCAGTTAACACTGTGCCAAACTGATTCCGAACGACAGTTACAGACTAGTTCTTGTGTAGTTGCATTGGATTTTTTCCATTCTACTTCACTAAACATCTCCATATGAGATCCGATTACTTGTAGGGAAATGCAAGAGACCTTAGCTATGATGATGCACTAGGTGCATAGCTGGGACTTTGTGTATGTTCTCGAAATGCGTTTGTCGAGTGCTCGTTAAGAAAGTTTCTACAAAAGTTTCTGAACGAACTCCTTACGAAAAGTTCTCCAAAAGTTACCTATGAAAGAATCCTTTGAAGCATCTGGTCGTCACAAACGTTTTGACTACTTGTGGAGCCAAAGCGGACTCCGTATGAGTCAGATATCCATGTTTCAGTTAACACTGCGCAAAACTGATTCCGAACGACAGTTACAAACTAGTTCTTGTGTAGTTGCATTCAATTTTTCCCATTCTACTTCACTAAACATCTCCATATGAGATCCAATTACTTGTAGGGAAATGCAAGAGACCTCAGTTATGATGATGCACTAGGTCCATAGCTGGGACTTTGTGTGTGTTCTCAAAATGCGTTTGTCGAATACTCATTAAGAAAGTTTCTATAAAAGTTTCTGAACGAACTCCTTAAGAAAAGTTCTCCAGAAGTTCCCTTTGAAAGAATCCTTTGAAGCATCTGGTCGTCAGAAATGTTTTGACTACTTGTGGAGCCAAAACGGACTCCGTATCAGTCAGATATCCATGTTTCAGTTAACACTGCGCAAAACTGATTCCGAACGACGGTTACAGACTAGTTCTTGTGTAGTTGTATTCGATTTTTTTTCCAATCTACTTCATTAAACATCTCCATATGAGATCCAATTACTTGTAGGGAAATGCAAGAGACCTCAGTTATGATGATGGACTAGGTTCATAGCCGGGACTTTGTGTATGTTCTCGAAATGCGTTTGTCGAGTGCTCATTAAGAAAGTTTCTATTCAAGTTTCTGAACGAACACCTTAATAAAAGTTCTCCAAAAGTTCCCTATGAAAGAATCCTTTGAAGCATCTGGTCGTCACAAACATTTGACTACTTGTGGAGCCAAAACGGACTCCGTATGAGTCAGATATCCATGTTTCAGTTAACACTGCGCAAAACTGATTCCGAACGACAGTTACAGACTAGTTCTTGTGTAGTTGCATTGGATTTTTTCCATTCTACTTCACCAAAAATCTCCATATGAGATCCGATTACATGTAGGGAAATGCAAGAGACCTCAGCTATGATGATGCACTAGGTCCATAGCTGGGACTTTGTGTATGTTCTCGAAATACGTTTGTCGAGTGCTCATTAAGAAAGTTTCTATACAAGTTTCTGAACGAACTCCTTAAGAAAAGTTCGCCAAAAGTTCCCTATGAAAGACACCTTTGAAGCATCTGGTGGTCACAAACGTTTTGACTACTTGTGGAGCCAAAACGGACTCCGTATGAGTCAGATATCCATGTTTCAGTTAACACTGCGCAAAACTGATTCCGAACGACAGTTACAAACTAGTTCTTGTGTAGTTGCATTCGATTTTTTCCATTCTACTTCACTAAACATCTCGATATGAGATCCAATTACTTGTAGGGAAATGCAAGAGACCTCAGTTATGATGATGCACCAGGTCCATAGCTGGGACTTTGTGTATGTTCTCGAAATGCGTTTGTCGAGTGCTCATTATGAATGTTTCTATAAAAGTTTCTGAACGAACTCCTTAAGAAAAGTTCTCCAAAAGTTCCCTATGAAAAAATCCTTTGAAGCATCTGGTCGTCACAAACGTTTTGACTACTTGTGGAGCCAAAACGGACTCCGTATGAGTCAGATATCCATGTTTCAGTTAACACTTCGCAAAACTGATTCCGAACGACGGTTACAGACTAGTTCTTGTGTAGTTGCATTTGATTTTTTCCATTCTACTTCACTAAACATCTCCATATGAGATCCAATTACTTGTAGGGAAATGCAAGAGACCTCAGTTATGATGATGCACCAGGTCCATAGCTGGGACTTTGTGTATGTTCTCGAAATGCGTTTGTCGAGTGCTCATTAAGAAAGTTTCTATTCAAGTTTCTGAACGAACACCTTAATAAAAGTTCTCCAAAAGTTCCCTATGAAAGAATCCTTTGAAGCATCTGGTCGTCACAAACATTTGACTACTTGTGGAGCCAAAACGGACTCCGTATGAGTCAGATATCCATGTTTCAGTTAACACTGCGCAAAACTGATTCCGAACGACACTTACAAACTAGTTCTTGTGTAGTTGCATTCAATTTTTTCCATTATACTTCACCAAAAATCTCCATATGAGATCCAATTACATGTAGGGAAATGCAAGAGACCTCAGTTATGATGATGCACTAGGTCCATAGCTGGGACTTTGTGTATGTTCTCGAAATACGTTTGTCGAGTGCTCATTAAGAAAGTTTCTATACAAGTTTCTGAACGAACTCCTTAGGAAAAGTTCTCCAAAAGTTCCCTATGAAAGACACCTTTGAAGCATCTGGTCGTCACAAACGTTTTGACTACTTGTGGAGCCAAAACGTACTCCGTATGAGTCAGATATCCATGTTTCAGTTAACACTGCGCAAAACTGATTCCGAACGACAGTTACAAACTAGTTCTTGTGTAGTTGCATTCGATTTTTTCCATTCTACTTCACTAAAAATCTCGATATGAGATCCAATTACTTGTAGGGAAATGCAAGAGACCTCAGTTATGATGATGCACTAGGTCCATAGCTGGGACTTTGTGTATGTTGTCGAAATGCGTTTGTCGAGTGCTCATTAAGAAAGTTTCTATAAACGTTTCTGAACGAACTCCTTAAGAAAATTTCTCCAAAAGTTCCCTATGAAAGAATCCTTTGAAGCATCTGGTCTTCACAAACGTTTTGACTACTTGTGGAGCCAAAGTAGACTCCGTATGAGTCAGATATCCATGTATTAGTTAACACTGCGCAAAACTAATTCCGAACGACAGTTACAGACTAGTTCTTGTGTAGTTGCATTCGATTTTTTCCATTCTACTTCACTAAAAATCTCCATATGAGATCCAATTACTTGTAGGGAAATGGAAGAGACCTCAGTTATGATGATGCACTAGGTGCTTAGCTAGGACTTTGTGTATGTTCTCGAAATGCGTCTGTGGAGTGCTCATTAAGAAAGTTTCTATACAAGTTTCTGAACGAACTCCTTGAGAAAAGTTCTCCAAAAGTTCCCTATGAAAGAATCCTTTGAAGCATCTGGTCGTCACAAACGTTTTGACTACTTGTGGAGCCAAAACGGACTCCGTATGAGTCAGATATCCATGTTTCAGTTAACACTGCGCAAAACTGATTCCGAACGACCGTTACAGACTAGTTTCTTGTGTAGTTGCATTTGATTTTTTCCATTCTACTTCACTAAACATCTCCATATGAGTAATAGTTACTTGTAGGGAAATGTAAGAGACCTCAGTTATGATGATGCACTAGGTCCATAGCTGGGACTTTGTGTATGTTCTTGAAATGCGTTTGTCGAGTGCTCATTAAGAAAGTTTCTATACAAGTTTCTGAACGAACTCCTTAAGAAAAGTTCTCCAAAAGTTCCCTATGAAAGACACCTTTGAAGCATCTGGTCGTCACAAACGTTTTGACTACTTGTGGAGCCAAAACGGACTCCGTATGAGTCAGATATCCATGTTTCAGTTAACACTGCGCAAATTTGATTCCGAACGACAGTTACAGACTAGTTCTTGTGTAGTTGCATTCGATTTTTTCCATTCTACTTCACTAAACATCTCCATATGAGATCCGATTACTTGTCGGTAAATGCAAAAAACCTTAGTTATGATGATGCACTAGGTCCATAGCTGGGACTTTGTGTATGTTGTCGAAATGCGTTTGTCGAGTGCTCATTAAGAAAGTTTCTATAAACGTTTCTGAACGAACTCCTTAAGAAAATTTCTCCAAAAGTTCCCTATGAAAGAATCCTTTGAAGCATCTGGTCGTCACAAACGTTTTGACTACTTGTGGAGCCAAAGCAGACTCCGTATGAGTCAGATATCCATGTTTTAGTTAACACTGCACAAAACAGATTCCGAACGACAGTTACAGACTAGTTCTTGTGTAGTTGCATTCGATTTTTTCCATTCTACTTCACTAAACATCTCCATATGAGATCCAATTACTTGTAGGGAAATGGAAGAGACCTCAGTTATGATGAGGCACTAGGTGCTTAGCTGGGACTTTGTGTATGTTCTCGAAATGCGTCTGTGGAGTGCTCATTAAGAAAGTTTCTATACAAGTTTCTGAACGAACTCCTTAAGAGAAGTTCTCCAAAAGTTCCCTATGAAAGAATCCTTTGAAGCATCTCGTCGTCACAAACGTGTTGACTACTTGTGGACCCAAAACGGACTCCGTATGAGTTAGATATCCATGTTTCAGTTAACACTGCGCAAAACTAATTCCGAACGACCATTACAGACTAGTTCTTGTGTAGTTGCATTTGATTTTTTCCATTCTACTTCACTAAACATCTCCATATGAGATCCAATTACTTGTAGGGCAATGCAAGAGACCTCAGTTATGATGATGCACTAGGCCCATAGCTGGGACTTTGTGTATGTTCTCGAAATGCGTTTGTCGAGTGCTCATTAAGAAAGTTTCTATAAAAGTTTCTGAACGAACTCCTTAATAAAAGTTCTCCAAAGTTCCCTATGAAAGAATCCTTTGAAGCATCTGGTCCTCACAAACGTTTTGACTACTTGTGGAGCCAAAACGGACTCCGTATGAGTCAGATATCCATGTTTCAGTTAACACTTCGCAAAACTGATTCTAAACGACACTTACAGACTAGTTCTTGTGTAGTTGCATTCGATTTTTTCCATTATACTTCACTAAACATCTCCATATGAGATCCAATTACATGTAGGGAAATGGAAGAGACCTCAGTTATGATGATGCACTAGGTCCATAGCTGGGACTTTGTGTATGTTCTTGAAATACGTTTGTCGAGTGCTCATTAAGAAAGTTTCTATACGAGTTTCTGAACGAACTCCTTAAGAAAAGTACTCCAAAAGTTCCCTATGAAAGAATCCTTTGAAGCATCTGGTCGTCACAAACATTTTGACTAATTGTGGAGCCAAAACGGACTCCGTATGAGTCAGATATCCATGTTTCAGTTAACACTGCGCAAAACTGATTCCGAACGACAGTTACAGACTAGTTCTTGTGTAGTTGCATTCGATTTTTTCCATTCTACTTCACTAAACATCTCCATATGCTATCCAATTACTTGTAGGGAAATGCAAGAGACCATAGTTATGATGATGCACTAGGTCCATAGCTGGGACTTTGTGTATGTTCTCGAAATGCGTTTGTCGAGTGCTCATTAAGAAAGCTTCTATAAAAGTTTCTGAACGAACTCCTTAAGAAAATTTCTCCAAAAGTTCCCTATGAGATAATCCTTTGAAGCATCTGGTCGTCAAAAACGTTTTGACTACTTGTGGAACAAAACGGACTCCGTATGAGTCAAATATCCATGTTTCAGTTAACACTGCGCAAAACTGATTCCGAATGACAGTTACAGACTAGTTCTTGTGTAGTTGCATTCAATTTTTTCCATTCTACTTCACTAAACATCTCCATATGAGATCCAATTACTTGTAGGGAAATGCAAGAGACCTCAGTTATGATGATGCACTAGGTCCATAGCTGGGACTTTGTGCATGTTCTCGAAATGCATTTGTCGAGTGCTCATTAAGAAAGTTTCTATACAACTTTCTGAACGAACTCCTTAAGAAAAGTTCTCCAAAAGTTCCCTACAAAAGAATCCTTTGAAGCATCTGGTCAGCACCAATGTTTTGACTACTTGTGGAGCCAAAACGGACTCCGTATGAGTCAGATATCCATGTTTCAGTTAACACTGTGCAAAACTGATTCCGAACGACGGTTACAGACTATTTCTTGTGTAGTTGCATTTGATTTTTTCCATTCTACTTCACTAAACATCTCCATAAGAGATCCAATTACTTGTATGGAAATGCAAGAGACCTCTGTTATGATGATGCACCAGGTCCATTGCTGGGACTTTGTGTATGTTCTCGAAATGCGTTTGTCGAGTGCTCATTAAGAAAGTTTCTATACAAGTTTCTAAACGAACTCCTTAAGAAAAGTGCTCCAAAAGTTCCCTATGAAAGAATCCCTTGAAGCATCTGGTCTTCACAAACATTTTGACTACTTGTGGAGCCAAAACAGACTCCGTATGAGTCAGATATGCATTTTCAGTTAACACTGCGCAAAAATGATTACAAACGACGGTTACAGACTAGTTCTTGTGTAGTTGCATTCAATTTTTTTCCATTCTACTTCACATTGGATCTCCATATGAGATCCCATTACTTGTAGGGAAATGGAAGAGACCTCAATTATGATGATGCACTAGGTCCATAGCTGGGACTTTGTGTATGTTCTCGAAATGCGTCTGTGGAGTGCTCATTAAGAAAGTTTCTATACAAGTTTCTGAACGAACTCCTTAAGAAAAGTTCTCCAAAAGTTCCCTATGAAAGAATCCTTTGAAGCATCTGGTCATCACAAATGCTTTGACTACTTGTGGAGCCAAAACGGACTCCGTATGAGTCAGATATCCATGTTTCAGTTAACACTGCGCAAAACTGATTCCGAACGACAGTTACAGACTAGTTCTTGTGTAGTTGCATTCGATTTTTTCCAATCTACTTCACTAAACATATCCATATGAGATCCAATCACTTGGAGGGAAATGCAAGAGACCTCAGTTATGACGATGCACTAGGTCCATAGCTGGGACTTTGTGTATGGTCTCGAAATGCGTTTGTCGAGTGCTCATTTAGAAAGTTTGTATACAAGTTTCTGAACGAACTCCTTAATAAAAGTTCTCCAAAAGTTCCCTATGAAAGAATCCTTTGAAGCATCTGGTCGTCACAAACGTTTTGGCTACTTGTGGAGCCAAAACGGACTCCGTATGAGTCAGATATCCATGTTTCAGTTAACACTGCGCAAAACTGATTCCGAACGACGGTTACAGACTAGTTCTTGTGTAGTTGCATTTGATTTTTTCCATTCTACTTCACTAAACATCTCCATATGAGATCCAATTACATGTAGGGAAATGCAAGAGACCTCATTTATGATGATGCACTAGGTCCATAGCTGGGACTTTGTGTATGTTCTCGAAATACGTTTGTCGAGTGCTCAATAAGAAAGTTTCTATACAAGTTTCTGAACGAACTCCTGAAGAAAAGTTCTCCCAAAGTTCCCTATGAAAGAATCCTTTGAAGCATCTGGTCGTCGCAAATGTTTTGACTACTTGTGGAGCCAAAACAGACTCCGTATGAGTCAGATATCCATGTTTCAGTTAACACTGCACAAAACTGATTCCGAACGACAGTTACAGACTAGTTCTTGTGTAGTTGCATTCAATTTTTTCCATTCTACTTTATTAAACATCTCCATATGAGATCCGATTACTTGTAGGGAAATGCAAGAGACCGTAGTTATGATGATGCACTAGGTCGATAGCTGGGACTTTGTGTATGTTCTCGAAATGCGTTTGTCGAGTGCTCATTAAGAAAGTTTCTATAAAAGTTTCTGAACGAACTCCTTAAGAAAATTTCTCCAAAAGTTCCCTATGAGAGAATCCTTTGAAGCATCTGGTCGTCAAAAACGTTTTGACTACTTGTGGAGCCAAAACGGACTCCGTATGAGTCAGATATCCATGTTTCAGTTAACACTGCGCAAAACTGATTCTGAATGACAGTTACAGACTAGTTCTTGTGTAGTTGCATTCAATTTTTTCCATTCTACTTCACTAAACATCTCCATATGAGATCCAATTACTCGTAGGGAAATGCAAGAGACCTCAGTTATGATGATGCACTAGGTGCATAGCTCGGACTTTGTGTATGTTCTCGAAATGCGTTTGTCGAGTGCTCATTAAGAAAGTTTCTGTACAAGTTTCTAAACGAACTCCTTAAGAAAAGTGCTCCAAAAGTTCCCTATGAAAGAATCCTTTGAAGCCTCTGGTCTTCACAAACATTTTGACTACTTGTGGAGCCAAAACAGACTCCGTATGAGTCAGATATGCATTTTCAGTTAACACTGCGCAAAACTGATTACGAACGACGGTTACAGACTAGTTCTCGTGTAGTTGCATTCAATTTTTTCCATTCTACTTCACATTGGATCAGCATATGAGATCCAATACCTTGTAGGGAAATGGAAGAGACCTCAATTAGGATGATGCACTAGGTCCATAGCTGGGACTTTGTGAATGTTCCCGAAATGCGTTTGTCGAGTGCTCATTAAGAAAGTTTCTATACAAGTTTCTGAACGAACACCTTAAGAAAAGTTCTCCAAAACTTCCCTGTGGAAGAATTCTTCGAAGCATCTGGTCGTCAAAATGTTTTGACTGCTTGTGGAGCCAAAACAAACTCCGTATGAGTCGGATATCCATGTTTCAGTTACCACTGCACAAAACTGATTCCGAACGACGGTTACAGACTAGTTCTTCTGTAGTTGTATTCGAGTTTTTCCATTCTACTTCACTAAACATCTCCATATGAGATCCAATAACTTGTAGGGAAATGCAAGAGACCTCAGTTATGATGATGCACTAGGTTCATAGCTGGGACTTTGTGTATGTTCTCGAAATGCGTTTGTCAAGTGCTCATTAAGAAAGTTTCTATACAAGTTTCTGAACGAACTCCTGAAGAAAAGTTCTCCAAAAGTTCCTTATGAAAGAATCCTTTGAAGCATCTGGTCGTGACAAACGTTTTGACTACTTGTGGAGCCAAAACGGACTCCGTATGAGTCAGATACCCATGTTTCAGTTAACACTTCGCAAAACTGATTCCGAACGACAGTTACAGACTAGTTCTTGTGTAGTTGCATTCAATTTTTTCCATTCTACTTCACTAAACATCTCATATGAGATCCAATTACTTGTAGGGAAATGCAAGAGACCTCAGTTATGATGATGCACTAGGTCCATAGCTGGGACTTTGTGTATGTTCTCGAAATGCGTTTGTCGAGTGCTCATTAAGAAAGTTTCTATACAAGTTTCTGAACGAACTCCTTAAGAAAAGATCTCCAAAACTTCCCTGTGAAAGAATCCTCTGAAGCATCTGGTCGTCAGAAACGTTTTGACTGCTTGTGGAGCAAAAACGGACTCCGTATGAGTCAGCTATCCATGTTTCAGTTAACACTGCGCAAAACTCATTCTGAACGACGGTTACAAACTAGTTCTT
>NC_057811.1:162727914-162733692 GCF_018294505.1 Triticum aestivum | reverse complement strand
CGAGTGCTCATTAAGAAAGTTTCTATTAAAGTTTCTGAACGAACTCCTTAAGAAAAGTTCTCCAAAAGTTCCCTATGAAAGAATCTTTTGAAGCACCTGGTCGTCACAAACGTTTTGACTACTTGTGGAGCCAAAACGGACTCCGTATGAGTCAGCTATCCATGTTTCAGTTAACACTGCGCAAAACTCATTCTGAACGACGGTTACAGACTAGTTCTTGTGTAGTTGCATTCGCATTTTTTCCATTCTACTTCACTAGACATCTCCATATGAGATCCGATTAATTGTAGGGAAATGCAAGAGACCTTAGTTATGATGATGCACCAGGTCCATAGCTGGGACTTTGTGTATGTTCTCGAAATGCGTTTGTCGAGTGCTCATTAAGAAAGTTTCTATTAAAGTTTCTGAACGAACTCCTAGAGAAAATTTCTCCAAAAGTTCCCTATGAAAGAATCTTTTGAAGCACCTGGTCGTCACAAACGTTTTGACTACTTGTGGAGCCAAAACGGACTCCGTATGAGTCAGCTATCCATGTTTCAGTTAATACTGCGCAAAACTCATTCCGAACGACGGTTACAGACTAGTTCTTGTGTAGTTGCATTCAATTTTTTCCATTCTACTTCACTAAACATCTCCATATGAGATCCAATTACTTGTAGGGAAATGCAAGAGACCTCAGTTATGATGATGCACTAGGTCCATAGCTGGGACTTTGTGTATGTTCTCGAAATGCGTTTGTCGAGTGCTCATTAAGAAAGTTTCTATACAAGTTTCTGAACGAACTCCTTAAGAAAAGATCTCCAAAACTTCCCTGTGAAAGAATCCTTTGAAGCATCTGGTCGTCAGAAACGTTTTGACTGCTTGTGGAGCAAAAACGGACTCCGTATGAGTCAGCTATCCATGTTTCAGTTAACACTGCGCAAAACTCATTCTGAACGACGGTTACAGACTAGTTCTTGTGTAGTTGCATTCGCATTTTTTCCATTTTACTTCACTAACCATCTCCATATGAGATCCAATTACTTGTAGGGAAATGCAAGAGACCTCAGTTATGATGATGCACTAGGTCCATAGCTGGGAATTTGTGTATGTTCTCGAAATGCGTTTGTCGAGTTTTCATGAAGAAAGTTTCAATAAAAGTTTCTGAACGAACTCCTTAAGAAAAGTTCTTCAAAAGTTCCCTATGAAAGAATCCTTTGAAGCATCTGGTCGTCGCAAATGTTTTGACTACTCGTGGAGCCGAAACGGACTCCGTATGAGTCAGATATCCATGTTTCAGTTAACATTGCGCAAAACTAATTCCGAACGACAGTTACAGACTAGTTCTTGTGTAGTTGCATTCGATTTTTTCCATTCTACTTCACTAAACATCTCCATATGAGATCCGATTAATTGTAGGGAAATGCAAGAGACCTTAGTTATGATGATGCACCAGGTCCATAGCTGGGACTTTGTGTATGTTCTCGAAATGCGTTTGTCGAGTGCTCATTAAGAAAGTTTCTATTAAAGTTTCTGAACGAACTCCTTAAGAAAATTTCTCCAAAAGTTCCCTATGAAAGAATCTTTTGAAGCACCTGGTCGTCACAAACGTTTTGACTACTTGTGGAGCCAAAACGGACTCCGTATGAGTCAGCTATCCATGTTTCAGTTAACACTGCGCAAAACTCATTCTGAACGACGGTTACAGACTAGTTCTTGTGTAGTTGCATTCGCATTTTTTCCATTTTACTTCACTAACCATCTCCATATGAGATCCAATTACTTGTAGGGAAATGCAAGAGACCTCAGTTATGATGATGCATTAGGTCCATAGCTGGGAATTTGTGTATGTTCTCGAAATGCGTTTGTCGAGTTTTCATGAAGAAAGTTTCAATAAAAGTTTCTGAACGAACTCCTTAAGAAAAGTTCTCCAAAAGTTCCCTATGAAAGAATCCTTTGAAGCATCTGGTCGTCGCAAATGTTTTGACTACTTGTGGAGCCAAAACGGACTCCGTATGAGTCAGATATCCATGTTTCAGTTAACATTGCGCAAAACTGATTCCGAACGACAGTTACAGACTAGTTCTTCTGTAGTTGCATTCGATTTTTTCCATTCTACTTCACTAAACATCTCCATATGAGATCCGATTAATTGTAGGGAAATGCAAGAGACCTTAGTTATGATGATGCACCAGGTCCATAGCTGGGACTTTGTGTATGTTCTCGAAATGCGTTTGTCGAGTGCTCATTAAGAAAGTTTCTATTAAAGTTTCTGAACGAACTCCTTAAGAAAATTTCTCCAAAAGTTCCCTATGAAAGAATCTTTTGAAGCACCTGGTCGTCACAAACGTTTTGACTACTTGTGGAGCCAAAACGGACTCCGTATGAGTCAGATATCCATGTTTCAGTTAACACTGCGCAAAACTGATTCCGAACGACAGTTACAGACTAGTTCTTGTGTAGTTGCATTCAATTTTTTCCATTCTACTTCATTAAACATCTCCATATGAGATCCAATTACTTGTAGGGAAATGCAAGAGACCTCAGTTATGATGATGCACTAGCTCCATAGGTGGGACTTTGTGTATGTTCTCAAAATGCGTTTGTCGAGTGCTCATTAAGAAAGTTTCTATACAAGTTTCTGAACGAACTCCTTAAGAAAAGTGCTCCAAAAGTTCCCTATGAAAGAATCCTTTGAAGCATCTGGTCTTCACAAACATTTTGACTACTTGTGGAGCCAAAACGGACTCCGTATGAGTCAGATATGCATTTTCAGTTAACACTGCGCAAAACTGATTACAAACGACGGTTAGAGACTAGTTCTTGTGTAGTTGCATTCAATTTTTTCCATTCTATTTCACATTGGATCTCCATACGAGATCCAATTACTTGTAGGGAAATGGAAGAGACCTCAATTATGATGATGCACTAGGTCCATAGCTGGGACTTTGTGTATGTTCTCGAAAAGTTTCTATACAACTTTCTGAACGAACTCCTTAAGAAAAGTTCTCCAAAAGTTCCCTACGAAAGAATCCTTTGAAGCATCTGGTCAGCACAAATGTTTTGACTACTTGTGGAGCCAAAACGGACTCTGTATGAGTCAGATATCCATGTTTCAGTTAACACTGCACAATACTGATTCCGAACGACAGTTACAGACTAGTTCTTGTGTAGTTGCATTCGATTTTTCCATTCTACTTCACTAAACATCTCCATATGAGATCCAATTACTTGTAGGGAAATGCAAGTGACCTCAGTTATGATGATGCACTAGGTCCATAGATGGGACTTTGTGTATGTTCTTGAAATGCGTTTGTCGAGTGCTCATTTAGAAAGTTTCTATAAAAGTTTCTGAACGAACTCCTCAAGAAAAGTTCTCCAGAAGTTCCCTATGAAAGAATCCTTTGAAGCATCTGGTCGTCAGAAATGTTTTGACTACTTGTGGAGCCAAAACGGACTCCGTATGAGTCAGATATCCATGTTTCAGTTAACACTGCGCAAAACTGATTCCGAACGACGGTTACAGACTAGTTCTTGTGTAGTTGTATTCGATTTTTTTTCCATTCTACTTCACTAAACATCTCCATATGAGATCAAATTACTTGTAGGGAAATGCAAGAGACCTCAGTTATGATGATGGACTAGGTTCATAGCTGGGACTTTGTGTATGTTCTCGAAATGCGTTTGTCGAGTGCTCATTAAGAAAGTTTCTATACAAGTTTCTGAACGAACTCCTTAATAAAAGTTCTCCAAAAGTTCCCTATGAAAGAATCCTTTGAAGCATCTGGACGTCACAAACGCTTTGACTACTTGTGGAGCCAAAACGGACTCCGTATGAGTCAGATATCCATGTTTCAGTTAACACTGCGCAAAACTAATTCCGAACGACAGTTACAAACTAGTTCTTGTGTAGTTGCATTCAATTTTTTCCATTATACTTCACTAAAAATCTCCATATGAGATCCTATTACATGTAGGGAAATGCAAGAGACCTCAGTTATGATGATGCACTAGGTCCATAGCTGGGACTTTGTGTATGTTCTCGAAATACGTTTGTCGAGTGCTCATTAAGAAAGTTTCTATACAAGTTTCTGAACGAACTCCTTCAGAAAAGTTCTCCAAAAGTTCCCTATGAAAGACACCTTTGAAGCATCTGGTCGTCACAAACGTTTCGACTACTTGTGGAGCCAAAACGGACTCCGTATGAGTCAGATATCCATGTTTCAGTTAACACTCCGCAAAACTGATTCCGAACGACAGTTACAGACTAGTTCTTGTGTAGTTGCATTCGATTTTTTTCATTCTACTTAACTAAACATCTCGATATGAGATCCGATTACTTGTAGGGAAATGCAAGAGACCTTAGTTATGATGATGCACTAGGTCCATAGCTGTGACTTTGTGTATGTTCTCGAAATGCGTTTGTCGAGTGCTCATTTAGAAAGTTTCTATACAAGTTTCTGAACGAACTCCTTAATAAAACTTCTCCAAAAGTTTCCTATGAAAGAATCCTTTGAATCATCTGGTCATCACAAACGTTTTGACTACTTGTGGAGCCAAAACGGACTCCGTATGAGTCAGATATCCATGTTTCAGTTAACACTGCGCAGAACTGATTCCGAACGACAGTTACAGACTAGTTCTTGTGTAGTGGCATTCGATTTTTCCATTCTACTTCACTAAACATCTCCATATGAGATCCGATTACTTGTAGGTAAATGCAAGAAACCTTAGTTATGATGATGCACTAGGTCCATAGCTGGGACTTTGTGTATGTTGTCGAAATGCGTTTGTCGAGTGCTCATTAAGAAAGTTTCTATAAAAGTTTCTGAACGAACTCCTTAAGAAAATTTCTCCAAAAGTTCCCTATGAAAGAATCCTTTGAAGCATCTGGTCGTCACAAACGTTTTGACTACTTGTGGAGCCAAAGCGGACTCTGTATGAGTCAGATATCCATGTTTTAGTTAACACTGCACAAAACTAATTCCGAACGACAGTTACAGACTAGTTCTTGTGTAGTTGCATTTGATTTTTTCCATTCTACTTCACTAAACATCTCCATATGAGATCCAATTACTTGTAGGGAAATGCAAGAGACCTCAGTTATGATGATGCACTAGGTCCATAGCTGGGACTTTGTGTATGTTCTCGAAATGCGTTTGTCGAGTGCTCATTTAGAAAGTTTCTATACAAGTTTCTGAACGAACTCCTTAAGAAAAGTTCTCCAAAAGTTCCCTACGAAAGAATCCTTTGAAGCATCTGGTCAGCACAAACGTTTTGACTACTTGTGGAGCCAAAATGGACTCTGTATGAGTCAGATATCCATGTTTCATTTAACACTGCACAAAACTGATTCCGAACGACAGTTACAGACTAGTTCTTGTGTAGTTGCATTCGATTTTTTCCATTCTACTTCACTAAACATCTCCATATGAGATCCAATTACTTGTAGGGAAATACAAGAGACCTCAGTTATGATGCACTAGGTCCATAGATGGGACTTTGTGTATGTTCTTGAAATGCGTTTGTCGAGTGCTCATTTAGAAAGTTTCTATAAAAGTTTCTGAACGAACTACTTAAAAAAAGTTCTCCAGAAGTTCCCTATGAAAGAATCCTTTGAAGTATCTGGTCGTCAGAAATGTTTTGACTACTTGTGGAGCCAAAACGGACTCCGTATGAGTCAGATATCCATGTTTCAGTTAACACTGCGCAAAACTGATTCCGAACGACGGTTACAGACTAGTTCTTGTGTAGTTGTATTCGATTTTTTTTCCATTCTACTTCACTAAACATCTCCAT
>NC_057811.1:162725693-162726380 GCF_018294505.1 Triticum aestivum | reverse complement strand
CCTATGAAAGAATCCTTTGTAGCATCTGGTCGTCAAAAACGTTTCGACTACTTGTGGAGCCAAAACGGACTCCGTATGAGTCAGATATCCATGTTTCAGTTAACACTTCGCAAAACTGATTCCGAACGACAGTTACAGACTAGTTCTTGTGTAGTTGCATTCGATTTTTTTCCATTATACTTCGCTAAACATCTCGATATGAGATCCAATTACATGGAGGGAAATGCAAGAGACCTCAGTTATGATGGTGCACTAGGTTCATAGCTGGGACTTTGTGTATGTTCTCGAAATGCGTTTGTCGAGTGCTCATTAAGAAAGTTTCTATACGAGTTTCTGAACGAACTCCTTATGAAAAGTTCTCCAAAAGTTCCCTATGAAAGAATCCTTTGAAGCATCTGGTCGTCACAAACGTTTTGACTACTTGTGGAGCCAAAACGGACTCCGTATGAGTCAGATATCCATGTTTCAGTTAACACCGCGCAAAACTGATTCGAACGACAGTTACAAACTAGTTCTTGTGTGGTTGCATTCGATTTTTTCCATTCTACTTCACTAAACATCTCCATATGAGATCCAGTTACTTGTAGGGAAATGTAAGAGACCTCAGTTATGATGATGCACTAGGTCCATAGCTGCGACTTTGTGTATGTTCTTGAAATGCGTTTGTCGAGTGCTCATTAAGAAAGT
>NC_057811.1:162725326-162725678 GCF_018294505.1 Triticum aestivum | reverse complement strand
AAGTTTCTATACAAGTTTCTGAACGAACTCCTTAAGAAAAGTGCTCCAACAGTTCCCTATGAAAGAATCATTTGAAGCATCTGGTCTTCACAAACGTTTTGACTACTTGTGGAGCCAAAACGGACTCCGTATGAGTCAGATATGCATTTTCAGTTAACACTGCGCAAAACTGATTACGAACGACGGTTACAGACTAGTTCTTGTGTAGTTGCATTCAATTTTTTTTCTATTCTACTTCACATTGGATCTCCATATGAGATCCAATTACTTGTAGGGAAATGGAAGAGACCTCAATTAGGATGATGCACAAGGTCCATAGCTGGGACTTTGTGTATGTTCTCGAAATGCGTTT